>NW_010973123.1:1787392-1831815 GCF_000737465.1 Haliaeetus leucocephalus
AAAAAAAAAAAAAAGGGAAAAAGACAAGAAAAAAGGAAAACCAGGCTGAGAATAACAGGTTGTTACCACAGTAAAATGAGTGAAAAAAAAAAAAGAGAAAAACCCACCCAATATGTCTGCTCATTGGCATCAATTACAGGAAAGGGAAGAGAGCACTTGAAATCTTGGAGCTGCACAAAATATTCTAAATATCATGATAATCAAAATGACAGCTGAACCAGGTGTTTTGCCACAGTTCATTTTAGCCAACATTCTTCTAGAAACACTAAGAAGTGATGACCCTGATGGTGATATACCCAGAGGATATCAGGGAAGCATAGTTTACTTGTGTAATAGAGGCAGCTTTGTAGGAAATACAATAGTGTGGAGTATTCTGCAGAGGCTATGAGAACAAGTGGGGTGTGAGAATTCAAGCCATGTACTCTCTGACAGCTTAAAACAAAATCTGCCGGTGAACTACATTTTGTTTTCATAGAGGGAGAAAGATCTGAAAGTGTCACTTCAAGTTAGATACATACAAGGCAAAAAATGTCCTGCTCAGGACAAGCTCCTTTCAGTTCAGACAAAAATATTGCATCATCCTCTTCCCAGAGGAGCAAGCCAGTCAAAAGCTTACTAGACAGATTCCTTGGGATTCTACAGCTCTGGGATGGCAGCAAGCCTTCACAGCAGATCTGTCACCTTCCCTGCTGTAAAAGGCAGGGCAAAAGAGGGTGAACCAAAAAAAAAAAATCTCCTGTCTCAAGTCAACCATGTGTGCTACAATGGTTTCTTGAAGACCACAGGTGTCCTGAGCTGTGGCAGGAAGCCCTCTTCTGCCCAATGCACTGCAGAGGAGGAATAAAAGCCCCAACCAACCCTGGTGCTCAGAAAAGACATTCAGGAGCTGTTTTTTCTCAGGTGATTCAGTATATTACTATATCACATGGTCCTTACCCATGAAGGGAAGTGGAGCTCACATTTTCCTTCACGTGGGGCTCAGTCCTTCTCTGGGGCTCTGCACAGGGGCTGTCTCTGACAGAGAGTGATAACTACCAACCCCAAGCTCCTGTTCCTATTGTTAAAAAATACTTTCTGTTGTTTTGCTGTAAATGAGTATATTTTCTTTCATTCTCCTTAACAGCATTTGTTACTGATAGCAACAACCAAATGCTGGAAGACTAGCATTAGCTTTCATGAGTGACTCTTGTTGGGAATAATTTAATTATTTGGATCGTAAACACTCACTTAAGAGCAGCCAAACAGCCACCTCTGAAATCACAGACACTTCATGAGGCTAGAGAGAGCAAATGGAGGTTGGTTCACTCACAGTGGGGAAAACCTGTTGCAGACCCGCATCCCTCTTTCATACAAAGAACAAAGGAGGGAAGCAATTTAAAGAGACAAGTATAAAAATATCGCTGAATTGTAGGTGACACATTTCAGGCTTAGTCAAATCTCTTTTCACTTAGGTATAAAAAAAACATAGAGAAATTCTCATAATCTCCAAATGAAAAACTCAGTGTTATCATGTTCTTGATCATCCGTGACATTCAAAAATGCTGCTGGTTTGAGATCCCATCAAAAGTTTCTTTAGCCTATATTCTTTCAAAAGTGCATTTTAATATTTAGTAGCAGCTTTATGAGTCTGAAAATTTTATCTGTCTTAGCAAGCAAGCCATTTTGAAATAGAAATTCCAAGCACATTTTGGGGATAATTTCAAATGTGCATAATGAGTTTAATTTTGTGAAGCAAGTCTTATTTATTTCCCCCTTCAGGAAACTGTAATTTACCAAAACCCTTCTTTAACCAGGATCTTACAAGTTAGTATGTACAGAGATGGTCATTAATTTTCTATACTGTGTGCCAATAGATCACACACTTATCACTGACAAAACTGGGAGTGAACTTAACAGGCTTTCAGCTGGCACAGAGAGAACCCTATTCATTCATACTCCATACTACCACAGTTACAGTCCCTATTTTCTATAGTTTAAAATGGATATGCTGCTCCGAACCACAGGAAGGAAACATCATCACTCAGCACCTCGTCCAGGGTCTGGCTCTGCCATGGCGGGTGCTTTCACACAGCACCACCACAAATCAAGTTTCTTCAGCAAGGCTTTTGCTACCTGACCATGATTCACCTCTGGGAAGGACTGGAACAGGCTCGTGTTTTCACCAAAATGGAAGTGCCGTGGTATGTAAAGGCAAACAGAAACATTTCACAGTCACGCTTGAATGTGGAAGGAAGGTGAAAGTTCACAAAACCTACTCATTTGGCAGCCTTTGGATCATTTCTCCACACAGGTTAACTCCAAGTCAACCGATCTGGCTTGATTATGCTGGCACAAAATGTGTATCTGTTATTCAAGAAACCCTCATTTTTTAACTTTTAAGTAAACCCTTATTATTTTTGGAAGGTGTTTGTTTTTTTCAAATAGTCACTTTTTGAGGGAGCGAAAACAAAAAATACACTAAAAGAAATAATTAAAAAAAAAATAAAAATGTTGCTCACTTAATGGAAAAGACCTAAGACAAAATTCAAAATTTAGATAAACTTACACACACAAAGGTTCTTACATATATAATTTGAAGTGAAATATATTACCTAACAGTGGCAGACGTCCTTAACAGTATTGTGTTTCAGAAGAAGTGCCCAGCTCATTCCAGCAACAGCCCCAGCTTTAATACAGTGTACACAAGTGATACAAATCAAACCATGTCTCCTATAAGACTGCTGTATTTTGCCATGAATGCAGAGGATATGTCGGGCTGTTGAGAATTTAAAGAAAGGACTGTTAAGAAGAAAAGAAGGTTGAAAGCAGAGGAAGAGTGTGTCTCTTAGGTCTCAGAGTGTGTATCTCAGCTCTTACAAAGGAGGTCTGTACATTTTATCAGTGCTTTAAGAAGCAATACTTAACTTTCTTTGCAAGCAAACCCCTATCTGTCTCTGGTAGTAAATAAATTGCAGGTTTAAAAGTGGTTTTGGAAGTTTGTCCAAGTGAGGTTTTCAGGAATAAAAGGCTTCACTAAAGCTCAGCAGCTTTAAAAGAGCAAGGTCATTACTTTGCAAGTGCAAGGCCTTGTGTCATATATGAGGATTTACCCCCAAATCCTACTGACTTCACTTGATTTGAGTACCCTCTGTGAGTGAAAATATTTTGCACCCTCACAAAGTAGTATCTATGATACTGTGCTAAACTTGCATGGAGCTCTCCTAAAAACCAACACCGTTCAATTAAAAGCTCAGCTTCCCCCCCCCCCCCAATTGCTATTGCTTCTTAAAGCTTTGATAACATCATTTTCCCAAACAATGGCTGCGTTGACATGCACCAGGATGCAACGGCACAGCTTCATACTTTCACACATTTAAGTAAAACTAATACATTTAAAAATAAAGTATTCAAACAAGCTACAATACAGAAAAGAAATCCCTCTGTATTTACACATAAAGATGATGTATGCACACCTGCATAAGGAACACACACTGTGTGTTCTAAGCACCTGCTTGAAAATAATCCATTAAGAAAAAAAGTCAACTGTAAAAAAACAATGTTACCACTTCGCTTTAAACAGCCTTTAGCCGAAAGTATCATCAGGAAGCATCTGTGAAATACAACTGGAGATTCCTATCTAAACCAGTGAACCACCTTTAAGTTTTGTTCCTCTAGGAAACGGGTAAAGGTACCAAGTGGCCAAATGCAGGACTGGGAAGCCTGCTGCCACCCCTAATGGGAACCACCGTGGGTCCCTGAAACACCGGGGCAGTGGAGAATGCTCACTGCTTGTCAGGACCAGATCTCTGCTGCCTTTAAAACAGCAGAAGGTGACTCCTCTGCAATACTGTAATGAATTTCATTAAACAAATATTTGAAACTAGTAACTTTCAAGCAATGCGCCTTTGTAAATCTAGCTGGCTTCAGAAGAATAGTATGCATTTCTGACTAAATAGCAAGGTCTTTACATTAACTTTAGCATCATGAGTTTGCTCCCGTTCCCATTGACTTCAGCAAGAATGGAATTGGATCCTAACATATTTGCATGTCAAATCTCTTTTCATGCAATTTAATGGTACATTTTCTATGAAAAAAGCAATGCTACATTTCTTTGCAAGGCAACAGCAATGTAATAACATTAGCCAAACCAGGGGAGATGAATACTGAGAAAAGCCAAAACAAAACATGCTTGTACTAAAACGCTACAAGGCTTTCACTGATAATGAGAAAATAGTCCACACAGGTGTTTGTTTCACACATTTCAAGTAAATAAAAGACTCCAAAGCCTACTGGAAAATCACTGAGAACAGGATACAGGCAAAAAAGTATACACACATCCACAGAGGAAAATTTAGGCATGCTTCCAGCTTTTAACGTGTTATAACCCCAAAGCAAACCAACCAGAGACAGAATATTACTATGGCTCAACATGCTACCAAATAATCAAGCATCTAATCCAACTTACTGCAACTGCAGAATGCAAGCTGGAAGAGGGCACCTAGCTTCATAGTATTACCATAATGGAAACTAATATAATGCTGCAGGTAATTGAAGTTAAACCGGTCGCTTCATCCACTGATTTGGATAAAACCCACGATACCATTAATACACACACAAAACCTAAAAGAAAACAGAATTGGTCTTCCTTGTTCACAAAGAAATTATAGGTCTCTTTTCCCAAGTAACAAGTGATAGGACAAGCAGAAACGGCCTCAAGTTGCACCGGAGGAGGTTCAGATTGGATCTTAGGAAAAATTTCTTCACCAAACGGGTTATCAAACACTGGAACAGGCTGCCCAGGAAAGTGGTGGAGTCACCATCCCTGGAGGTATTTAAAAGATGTGTAGCTGTGGCACTTAGGGACATGGTTTAAGTGCTGGACTCGGTAGTGCTAGGTTAACAGTTG
This sequence comes from Haliaeetus leucocephalus, assembly GCF_000737465.1. Classification (NCBI taxonomy): domain Eukaryota; kingdom Metazoa; phylum Chordata; class Aves; order Accipitriformes; family Accipitridae; genus Haliaeetus; species Haliaeetus leucocephalus. The sequence goes on from NW_010973123.1 coordinate 1,792,278, forward strand.
GACTCAATGATCTTAAAGGTCCTTTCCAACCAAAATGATTCTATGATTCTACTAGACAGGATTTAACATTTCAACAGTACAAGTTTCTTGATCAAAAACTTGGTCTGATCAGTTTAATTCATACACATTTTAGAAGCAGCCTTTGAGGCATGCCTGGAGGTGAATAAAAACAACAGATCAAATGAGAGCAATGAGAGCAAAAGTCACCATCATTGACAATGTGTACAATCATACATGTAATCCATTCATTTGAAGGCATCATTTAAATTAGTAAGAAAACCCGTGTGTGTTGCTTAACTATTCCGTTTCTAAGAAAAACAGTAATTTAAAAAGCTGTGCTAATTCATTAAATATCCATGCTTTCATTACTAGAAATCAAACCTTTGAATGGCCTGTGCATATATGTTTAATCCACCTCTCCAAGTTCCAGAAATTAGGGATGAATTTAAACCAGTTTGATGCAAGGTTACCTCAAAACTATTGATGATTTTATTTTATACATTAATTTATTTTGCAGGTTTATTTTCTTCAATCACTGAAAAAGTGCAGCTGATTTGTCAGTGGTTTTCTCCCTCTACCTTTCCAACTAAAACCCCAGTCATTGCCTTGAATTGTAGAGGCGCAATACAGAACGTCTCTTGACGCAACTGTGCTGTTCAGCTGAATTCTTATGAACCTTTTGCAAGATTAAAAATAAAACATGAGACATTTCTGGATCACATATTGATCATTGAATTATTTTCCATTTTAACTGCATGCTATTTTTGGCACAGAATATTTATGTTGGCTGAACATCGCCATTAATCTTCTAAAATATCTATATGTCAAAAGTCAATTGTTCAGGTGACAGCATTAATGTTTAGATTCTTTGTTAACCATGATTAACTTTTGAGGTTCTGATTTTCAAAGATATCTGAAAGCAATAACATAGTCTCATTCACCAAAGCAATTTTCATCTTAGTATCTATAGGTTGTGTTTTGAACAACTTCACAGCAATAAATGAACATTACTGTGCTGTTTGTTAAGTTATACACATAAAATACAGAAATTCTCACATTGTTAGTGCTGAGATCCAGTATAAGTTAAAAGATTTCTTCCCTGCCATGATTAATCTTACTCTATGTTTCTCTCTCACAACCTTGCCGTATGGGTGAGGGTGTCGCACAGGCAGTTAAGATACTGCTCTGGGTTATTCTGCTTGTTTCTCCAGGATCTACAGCTTTGCAATAAAACACAAGAAAAATTATCTATTTCAAACTTTTGTTGGACCAATTTCCCGTAAATCAAACAATACATGATGGGGAGGGAATTACCTGATTATTATGAATCCATAATCTGTTATCTAAACTACATTACCTTTATTCTGGAATTTAAAAAGTTTATTGCTCTAATTAACAATTCCTTAAATTTCAGTCAATCCATGCTGCTGTGTTTTCCCTACAATTATGATATTAGAATGTCTTCATATACTGCATGAGCTAGCTGAAATAAATTATAATTACTACCACAGATAGAGCAAGCTTCTATATCTGATCTGCTTGCTTTGCATGACACTGATAGCACAAAGCAGGTGGAAAGTTAGTTTATTCAGCTGGCAAGGGTATGAGCAGATGGCATGCAAGGCACAACAGGAGAAAAAGGATCCTGCTACAGCAGTACCGAACTCGAACACCTGCCAGACTTCTGACAGCTGGTAAGTGATACTGCACCTAGAGAAAAGTTGAAGAGGACTTCTGAGACACACTGACTCCTGACCAGCCTCACGTAAAGCAGCCACTAATATTTCATACCTGCATCTCTGCTGAATCCCTCCTCAAGTTCTCATCCTGAAAGCTGCCCAGTGAGACTGTGAGGCTGTTAGTGTTCAGGCTGCAACGCCCATGTTTATGCATAACCATTGCCTTACGCAGCACAGATGACAACCTGCCGTCTTTTCTCCAAGTTGTCTTACTTTCATATACGCGCAAACAAGGTATTATTAGGAATCCAACAGAAATTATGGAGGACCATGGAATTTGTGAGAACCAAATGACGTGATGCAAGAGGAGAGAAGTGGTGAATTAGTGTTGAGAAATAAAGTGGTTTTGTAAAATGTTCTCTTCGGTTTTCTTCCAAAATGAAAGAGTGGGCTAACGACAAAAATCAAGGAGGGAATGGAGGAAGATTCACTACCTGACTGTGAAATTTTATGGATGAGATTGAGGGGTAAACAAAATCCCATGTAGATTCTCAGTTCCCTAATATTTGGGATCCCATTCTAACATTTTCATTTGTCTCACTGAACTTTAAATGGCCAAATGTGGAACCTGGATCCAGACTGGACCTCTGGCAGTTCTCTAACCACAGGGAAAGTGTGTTTGTTATTTACAAGAAATTAGAAAACACATAAATCCACCAGTGTGTATGGTTTGTTTTGTTTATTATGGCTTAAAATATTTTGTGTCACCACAGCTAATTGGCATGTTTTCTTAGCAGAGTAAATACATGTTCAGGAAACTCATAAATCAGACTAGCTGTGTTTGTAAGCAACATTTCCATATCAGACATTTTCTATTTTTGTACAGAAAAATCAAGCTGCTGAAATATCCAAACTACAACTGCATTCATCCATGGTTGGGTGAGACACTGTTCAGATAAAAAAAAATGCTATTGCTTCTTCCAAGACGGGAGCTGTGTAATAGCTAAATACAACATTTCTCAACGATTCAGCTGTGTAGCTGAAAAATTAGGGGAACATTTTCTAAGGCAGAAAAGGGCAGTTAGGTCCCCAAATAATTTCTCTGTGAGAAATCCATTTCTCTATCCATTTTTTAAAAATTTCCTTACAGGATTTATGCATGTCTTTTATTAACAGCCATAATCTGAAAATTTCCCAGACAATAACTACAACACTTTCCTTAATTGCAACAAATATCATCACTTCAACTTTTGAAGTTTTCCCTTGAAGTTGAAAACCAGCCCTGCATTTAGTGCATAAAAAGTTCAAATATATGTTCATTACAAGTATATACTGTCAAAGTTAACCACTGTGCTGGCTAAATAGAGAAGAACAGGGCACTGCCAGAAAAGACAAGCTCTCATAGCAGGCAGCAGAGGTTCGTAACAGAATAGGCCAATTTTCTGTAAGTTTGGACAGCATAGAGAGTAAAAAAAGTAGAGATGAAAGCAGAGAAGAACATATTTTACTTTTAATTCCTCAGGAGGTACGGGTATGGCAGAGATAGGCATAAGGTGCAAATGAAGTAAAATGTGCCTTACCCCTCAACCAACAGATGGGACATGGTAGGGCCCAGATGTTGCTAATCAGCAGCACGTGTCAGAGGACCGGCCATCTACAACCTGTTACAACTCTCAGCCTGAGATGTAATTCTTACTACAAAATGTCTTGATTTTTCTAGTGAAATCTAGTGGATCTTGACTATTTCCAGCCCCTGAGAGGTTTGGGTCTTTTCCCCACTGATTTTCAAATATCATTCAACCTAATGGGGAAGATATTCCAAACAGAGCATCAGGCATAGATGGTCAGCACACATCTTTCCTCTAAAGTTGCCTGCCACTGTTTTTTTTTCTAAAGTTCATTTCGCATTTCATTATGTTTCACAGTGAATGTCACTGCTAGTGAACTACCTTCCTTTTTTGGTGTTTCACAACAAAAACATAGTTATCCAACAGTTACTACTGTCCCATTTGGGATTTTGTCCACAATGGAATTAAAGAAGGGAGATTTTTCAGTAGAGTTTTGATGGAAACTTAGTATTCTTTAGTTACAGTAATTCCATTATCCATGCATGCAAAGGCTACTATTTAGGCAAATGCTCACATCTGGAAATGCCAGGTTACACCCATACTCCACATCTTCAACAGAGAAAAAAAAATTCCTATATACACACAGAATGACAGCTGACTTCTGTATCTGCAGGGCTCTGCCCACACAGAGACAGTCAAGCCTGAAAATCTGGCCTTCCCAGTGCTGTGCCTAGGTACTGCAGCCTCAATATTTCTTGCATATTTTCCTTATATAAGAAAAAACAGTATGAAGCCCAATGCTACAATAAGTGAAGAATAGAGTTAGACACAATAGCGAAAATTAAGATAAAGTCAGTTCTGATTTACTGGTTTACATTGATTTAAGTGGGGTTAGACTTCAACACCAGTTACACATTTAATTGGAAACTGGTTTTATTTGCAGAAAACTCAAATATCTGGAGTGCTTGCTGAACCTTTCCCTCGTAACACTAGCTTACAAAAATGCAGTATCATTGAAAACATAAAATCCCCACACCTTCTCCCTAAGAGTTTCAATGAAGAACACTTGCCAAAGTAAAAGAATCATTGTTCCATTGAAAATCTGCATGTTATTTTCATTATGTGCTTTAAAACCTACTTTCTGTCTCTCTTGGTATCTGGATTAACTGAATTCTGCTGCTAGTATTAAAAATAGCACTCCTTTCTTGAAGCAGTCATTTACACATTGACACGGTGAATCAGTTTATATTCCTTAATCTTGAGAGATGAAGCCATACTTACATTAAAATGGAGAGTGCATTAGATGTTGAGACCTAATGCTGAGCCTTACAGGTCAAGGGCACTTGGAAAGAACACTCTGGCTTGCAGCTCTCTCTAGCACACACACACACAGGAAAAAGATAATGAGTCTCCACTCCCATTTAATAGATTAATAGCTTTTAGTGCCAGGAGGTTATACTTTGATCCTTTAATGCTCTATTATGCAATAATTCTGCCAATATTTCCTGGCTTCAATCAATAGTTTCTAAACAAATATAAATGTAAATCCACTCACCTGTTCATAGGATAAGAGTCACATTTCTGTTTAGCGGGATTCATGCACCTTATTAATAAATAAGACTCCCAGCTTCTGTTGCATATCCACATTTGATGTGGTCATCAACTGTAACACCTGTCTGTGAAATACTACTTCACAGGATCTAGCTCTTAGTTAATTAAAAATGCAATCTAGCCAAATTTAAAGCTTTTTTGTTTTGTTTGTAAGGGACATACAGTGAAAACAGCTTGAGAAACAAAGTTATAGCGAAATCTACCACGTACTACAGCAAGCTCCAGCATTCATTCTTCTGAAACTTCATCTGTGCAGATGCGCCACAGGTATATAATATATATACAGAAGAATGTTACTTGAAATACCTTTAAGAAACTTGTCCCTGCCCTACATATCAATCATTAGGCTACTGTAGATAAGGGCACTTTCTACTAATTACACTGAAGTTATTCCAGTGTGAAACACAAAAAATCTGATTTCTAAGACTACTGAGAGAAAGGAAATGACTGAGAGAGAATACATGGCCCAGTGGCTGCAGCATGTATCAGGAATGGTACGATGTGGGTGCCTGAAAGACCTACCACCGGGGCTGTTTCAGTTTGATCTAATAACTGAGTGACTTTGTGAATTTCCATGGTGTGCTGTCATTGCAAGCTAATTAGGACTGTGCTGTGAAATCATTTATTATACTACACCTCCTGCAGAGTACAGGAACACATCGTTTATTTAAGAAGGGAAACATCCTTCTTTTACTCTCTGCATATGAAGTGCTACGTGGTTTTAGGTGGAACAACTCTATGTCTTGATAATTACAGGAGTCCTAGATAAGCATATGATCCACGCAAATCTAGAAGACATCTAGAAGATCCATACTATAACATTACTCTATAAATCATAACTAGTGATTAAAGTACAGCCTTTTTCTTTGCATGTATGCCACAATTCCTTCCAATTAAAAATGAAAAAAAAAAAAGTGAGAGAAGCTGCAAATCTAGCAGAACTCCACCTGTCTCGCCACCAGGGGACACTGTCACGTCATTTCAAAAGTATGAGGAAACAAATTCTTGCTTTAACGCCAGTAAGTCAAATTTAGATGGATAGATGAACTCTTAACATGTTACTTGTATGCTTCTTTACAGCAGAGCCAGTAAATATGATAAACACGTGCCAAAAACAACACAGTATCTGAGAATTGCCTTTGAGTATTTAAATCACACACACATATGCATCTCCCAACTACTGAAGTAACATAAATAACGTAAAACCTCTGTCTTCCTCAGTATAACATTACCATAGCAAGCTGAATTCTGCCTACATAAGCTAGTACTGCTCCAGTGCTGCTGCTGACAAAGCACTGAACTGTCTGAAATCTCAACCGCAGCATTTACAGAAGAACAAGTTCTGCCAAAGCTCTTCTCAAACTGAGCAGCACCTCATGTCTTGAGTCATCTCTCTAAATTCAATGCAGCTAATTGAGAAGATGACAGCGGTGAACTCAATCACAGGTAGCAAAATCTAGCTGATTCTGTATACTTGAGTATCCTCAGTCCATGACTTTATCCATTACTGAATGTGACAAGACACCGAGCACACAGACCACTGGAAAATGACTGCAAAAGTAGTTACCATATAGCCAGGGATAGCTGTCACCTGATGCCAGAAGATGAAGATACATTTAAACCTCTCATAGTCAAGATAGCCAAAGAAAGAAATCTGTTTACACTGGTTTTATCTGTTGATGCTGGTAGTTCTTTCAAATATGCAGAGTGAGATTTAGTAAGTCCTTATTTGATATTCATTTAAATTTAGATTAATTTATACATGATCTACAATTGCCAAAAAATGAAAATTGCATATCCATGCCTGCTATAACATAATAGCACCTTGTGTAAAGCAGGAAGTATGTTCTCCAACATTAACAATGTGGAACCAAAAAACCATGAGATAAAAGGATGAAAACATAAGCATAGAGAAAAGGAAAATGGATTTATGAGTTTCTCTGCTTCAACCAAATAGTTTCGCTTCACAAATTAACACTTTGTGCTGTTTCTGTACATGCTGAAATAGGTAAACAGATGTCCCTAAACACTTCAGTTGTGTCTTGAAGGCTATATACTAGTACTATGCTGAAAAAGACTGGCATCTATGTTAACAGTGAGATGAAAGTCCCTTTGACAGGTATAGACTTACTTTTTAAATCAGTGATTAGTTTAATGCAATCATTTTTTGAAGGTGTAGGCTTCATTCTTCTTTTGTAACTCTGGTGTAGAGTACTTACTTCAATAAACTGAGTGTGTACATTAAATGATCCAGGTTATATGAAATCATTAAGTGAATATTCTAAGCAATATTCTACTCATCATCTTGGGTGGCTCAAGATTCAAAATTTCACTTGTTAAGCCTAAGGGTGCACTTGAATTGTTAAGTACATAGGAAATTGTACTTAGGTCAACTACAAACCCAGTATATTGCTGTCTAGATCATTCTACATTAGAGAAATTTAAGAAAAAATAAGCATTAGTTCTATGTATTCTGTATAACTTAAACATCCAAGCTAGCAGTAAAGACCAAATCACCTCTCCCAAGTTAAAACCACTCTCCCTGGCTTATCTTAAAGCCCTGTCTGATGACAGCACCAACAGTCCTTAACTGCACCAGCAACCATGACCCATACTGTGCCTATTTCAGTTGTCAGTCTCATCAGGAGAAGTAATCAGTCATATTTTCCTTTACTGTAGTTTTTTCCCCGACTACTGTTTCACTTCAGCCTCACTGGGCATTCACTCTACAAAAGCAAAATGAAGTACACTCATTCCAAAATCTAGACAGAGTGGACTTTGGAAAGACTGGAAGGCAGTGGTCAACAGTTGTCATTCAAAAGCACAAAGGAAACAAAGAGGTTGCCACCACGTCCACTCAAAGCTGAGAACGTATGTTCACTAGTAAGTTAACAGAGTTTATACAGAATTTTCTGTGGCATCTGAGTTTGGGCCATGGAAACTGCCTGGCTTATACTGCATCTGCCTGGCCTGCGCTGCAGCAGCAGGTGTGCAGGCTCAGAGGTGTTTCCAAAGGTAATTAAGCATATCCTTTCAGGGTGCAGCTGCGGTGGGGCTACATATCACCATCCCTCGATGCTTCTCAGCACTTGTCATCTGTGAGCCAAGACTCCCATAGTTCTGCAATAAGAAGGATGAGCACTCCTGGATTTGCTTCAAGACCCATCAGGTTAACTCAAGCCTTTCTAGAGCTGTTCCGGACTCAACTGCAGAAGTCCCTGCCACCTGATCTAATTAGATCTGCTTCAGGCAGGCACTGGACTTGGTCCCCTCCAGAGGTCCCTTTTAAACTAAGCTATTCTCTGATTCTGTAATCTTTCACTGTTTAAACTAACCCGAGTGACTAAAAGAAATTGGGGCATGTGTTCATGAAGATGGCATCCCCCAGGAGACACACACAAGCATCTTAACTGGCACAACAGTTGAAGAAGAGGAAGTCTGTGCACAGCCTTCGCTACTGTTTTCCCATGTATTGACAATCCCATCTGTAAAACATTTCTATGATGTGATCATACCATTTACAGCACACTTTCAACTAAAACCCTCCACTTAATGTGACCATGGAGACAAAAATGAATATACATCGATTAAAACATTACCTAACCAGAAGAGAACAATACTGTTATCATACATGTGTCGTATGCCTTGGGAACTCTGAACATTCAGGTGAATAATGTTATTTATATTGCAGTTATACTACTAATGATCTATATTGTTAATAGGTGATGTTAACTTTGGTAAACGTAGGTTCTTAGTTATAATAAGAACTAGAAAACAGGAAAATCATTCCTCATAAGATTTGAAAGGAATTTTGCTTTAGTGGTATTTTGGCATTAGAAGGTTATTGTCTTCTCTGGAAGAATAAGCAGAGATCAGACCATCCAGGCCTATTTAATATTTTAAGATTCTTAAGACTAGAGAAAAGAAAACTTTGATGGGTTTCTGACCCACACCTTTTCTTTCTGCAGGCAATAAGTACTCAAAATTGAATCTCCTGCTGTTCAGCCCTGATGCTAACAAACATTTTCAGTTCTGACATTTCTGTGACACTTCATGCAACTGTCAGGGGCCTTATTCAACATATCAGATACCCACGCAAGCTTATGTCTCTATGAGATGACATTGAACCATTTCAAACATCTTTCATGTAAATCAGCAGAAGTGCCTTTTTCCAGCACCTTTTTACTATGCGTTTCACTGAAAGGGGTTGATTAAGTGTTAAAGACTGATTAGCCTGTTTTGCAATTATAAAGGATTGCACTTGACAAGATCTGACAGTATCACAGGCTAATCTCAGAGCTACACAATATTCGTGAAGCTGAAAACATTCCACAAAAAAATTTACTTGAAAATAATTAAAATTAACAATTTTTTTAAAACGTGAGGAACAGAAGCTAAAATTCAGGCTGACATCAAAAATTCATTGCTTAGTGACTTAACACATCTTACCTAGGTGGACCAGTGCCCAATATCCTTCAGTCTGCTCAGAGCTATTCCTTAAATGTTCATTCCACAGGTACATTCAGTCATGATGGTATTACTCATATCTGTGATATGGATGTAGGCCAGGATTATAAAGACTGATGTAGAACTGGCAAACTGCATCAGTCTCAACTGAGAACGCCTAATGCCGACAAGGAAAAGTAGAGGAAAACCAATCCATAATGCATCCATGTGATTGCAAAATACATTCACAGAGGAGACAATTTGCTCCTTGCTCCTACAGTCCATCAGCTGTGCCCAAACACACACAAAGAGTTTACAGCACTCACCTCAAGCACACCTGCACATACACAAAGTGAGTAAACAGTTGAAAAGCAGAAATTGTCCTTGTATTTTTTACTTCCCTTGTCATTTAAGAAATTAATGCCTTTGTCACATTCTTTAAACACTGTGTATAGCACTGAACACATGTAAAAGCAGGCTGGGGTAGAGAATACCAGAGAAAGAACAAAAACTGTACTCCTAGAACTTGCCATCTGAAGGCAGTGATGGACTTAATGCATTAAAGAGGCTAAGAGACCTTTGATAATAAGTAGCACAATGTTACACCCAAGTTGTTCTCCCTAGAATTTGAAATAGTTTGGATTATAGCGTTTTGCACCAAAACCACCCAAAATCCCAAACCCAAATAAATCAAATTCCTGTACCTCTAAGGACATGTTACGTGGATGTTCTTACATATTTTTTAAATGTCTGTCATGAAAGGACAAGAGGCAATGGGCACAAATTAAAATACAAGCAAGTACAATTAAAGAGAACAAATAAAATTTTTGCTGTAAGGATGACTGAACATTGTAATGAGTTGCCCAGACTGATTGTGGAGTCCCATCCTTGAAGATGCTCAAAACCCAACTGGACATGACCCTGAGCAACCTGCTCTAGGTGACCCTCCTTGAGCACTGGAGTTGCACTGGACATCTCCAGAGGTGCCTGCCAAGCTCAGCGATTCTGTGATTCCTGAAGTAAATCTATTGCCTTAAATATCTGTCAGATCAACTACACAAAACAAACATTGGAGGGCTCTAGTTAAATGTACCAATTACACAAAATCATGCTCCATTATAAGAACATAAAGGACAACACCGAACAGTTCTTCATTCTCATATGAAATCTCCCCTTTATCACAAGAAGCAATAACTGCGTAACTGAAGCACCATGTGCCCAGTCAGCATAGCGTGAGCGAGCACAGCTACGTGAACAGAAGCACAGGCTCCACAAGAGATACAGAATCCCATTTCCAACCATAAGCAGCACTACCTACCTCACTAACACCACCTTGGCCTGACACAACCGGGCTTGGTCTGAGTGATATAGTTTCTTTAAACAACTGTAGAATTTAACCCCATATTTGATGCATTTTGAGCCATGTATCTTCTTCAGTAAATAAATAATATTTACATGCCATTCTTTCTATTTTTTTTTAAATGTTATTTAATACTGTGTGTCTGCTTTACATAGAATCCTTTCTAAGCTTGGCAGAATACTTTTTTGGGTGCGAACAATTGAATTCTTTCCTGAAGTTACCCCATACAAGGCACCCTGATCTAAAAGCAGGCCAAGATCAAGCACCAAAATGGTTTTTATTAGTTTCAGTATGAAGATAGTCCTGAGAGGGCCACTAAAATCCTTAAAATTTAAATACAGTTAAGCTTTTTGTTGAGTTAGGACTATAAAAGATAGTCTTCCTCAGAATACCAAGTACTTTAGGATTTGATATCATACACTGTGATGTCTAATAACTCAGCACAAAAATATTAATTTTTCATATAACAATTTGTAGGTTTGTAGTATGACCCTAAAATCCATTGTTTTTCTAGAATGGTTAGTACAGCCCAGACATATTCCCTTTGTATCCACCAATTTCTGAACACACCAAATCAAAAAGAAAACTATTAAAAAGTAAAATCTCTCACCTAAAGCCAGAAGCCATGCCAGATGTGGGCTGGGCTTCTTATATGAATCTGTGTAAGACAGAAAAAAAAAACCTTGTAGATACTATCACCCATACAAAAGCCTGACTTCTTCACATATTAAGTTACTAAAACAAAAACTGACAGCACACACTTGTCAGCTTCATTTAACCAGATGCTACCTGACAATCTCCACATGGAATTGCGGAACTGCATGTTGAAGGGGACATAAAAATCACAAAAAATGACAAAGAACTTGTCAAGTCAAGTAATATAGGCACAGACCTCATAAAGGAAAATAGGTACATTTATTAAATCAACTTTAACTTCCATGATAACTGAGGCAATCACTCCAGCCACTGCCCTTGTCAGTTTGACAGCAATGCCATACCCACATGGGAAAATACGCTTCAATGCTTTTGAAATACCGAGACATGTTGTGTAATGTAAAAAAACATAAAGCCTTTCCCTTAAAACCCTTCTCTTTCCACTTAGTTATAGCATTAAAAAAAGGAAATGCCTGTTAAAAGCACGAAAGAAGAAATCAATATTTTCCATTGAGGTACATCCTCCTGCAATATCCTGGATTGTTCCTAATGTAAACTTTGAAAACAGTGGGGAATATTAATAATTTCTCAGAAGTCTGTCAGAGAAAAAAAAAAAAGATACAGCTTCAACAGGAAGCATTTTAATTACTTAGTTATTTACACAGGAATTTTGCTCGGGTAACTTTAGTTCCTCTTTAGAGACCTGATGCTAAAGAGGGCGAGTACTTTTCCTTTTATTGTGCAAAAACTGTCAGAATTTTTAGCTTCAGAGATGCAAATATTCCCACTAATGCCACAGTGTTTCATAAAATTTAGGTTCAAACTGCTCAGCTTGTGCAGGACAGTACTTTGTGGTTGATTTCTTGGGGGTTTTTTGCCTGTTGCCTTTCCACTTACTCCCTATGCCCAGGAAGCTTACTATGATTTAATCTGAACCAGATCAACATTTTAAACTCATTTAATTAACACCTTTCTCTTTCAGCACAACCTAGTTAATCTGAACAGTGCAACACTGGGTGTATTTTAGTTCAGATCAGGAGCGCATCCGCTCACCGTGCTTCCACTTGCAGCGCGTACCAGTCTTGCAACACACAAACTGGACTGCTTTCAGATGAAGCTAAACTGAAAGGTCCTCCCCAGGACTAAAGGAACTAAGTGCCCCAACCGCTACAGGCTAGCTGCCCACAGAACACCCTAAAAAACACATACAGCATGAAAGTTGGGCCCCCCTTATCAACTGCTTCACTCGGCTAATCCCCTCCTACTACACAAGTGGCCAATACAGTCACAGCTAGAGGCTCAGAGAATCCGATCCGTATTATTACCCAGCAGAAAAACACCCATGTTTCTGGCTGCCTTCTAGTAGGAATACAGCCACCACCTTCAACGTTAAGAGACCCTTCCTGCTGGGAAAAGGTGGCAACAACCAGCAGAAAGCTCGCTGTAAAATCAGCTCTCAATCCGAGGAGATTTGAGTTGCACTGCTTATAATACTACAGATGCTTAAGACTGTAGTTTAATATGTAGCTTCGTAGCAAGGCTAAAGCAGGTATTCTCTGACCACCTCTTACATGTGTATTAGAGGAATAATCAAACGTGTAAGAGAAAAAGGCCTAAGCAGGGAGTATTCCTCTGAGTCACCAGCAAGAAAACAAACATCCCGAAGATAAAGATAATTCTTCTTTTTTAAGCCTGACAAGAAGTCCTAGCTATGCACCAGCTGTTCATGAAAATCAAGAGACTGAATATTTTCAGCTATAGGCAGAAGAAATTAATAGTAAAAAAAACCAAAGAAGAAATGTAGCTTCTAACAATCAGGAAAATGACAAGAAGAAGAAAAGAAAGCCAAAAGGTGAGAATCCTCTTTTTTGTTCAAGTCTCAAAAGATAGTAGTAGCAGCTCACACCATTGAAAAATGGGTAGAACTTAATTGCTTGCTTACTCATGAAATATAAAAGGGAGTATACTGTTACCAGCACTTCAGGATTTGAATAATGTACATGCAACATATCTAACAAAACCTTATTTTGCAATTTAGTAGGAGAAAGAATGTCTCCCTTAACTAAAAAAGTTTATCAAGTAAAACATAACTAAACGTAAACACACGTAACTACCAAATAATATGCAAATAAAATACACTATCAAAAAAATCTGCCTTGGAAAGCCTCTCAGTTAGTGGAATCCTGCTGCTGGTGCGAGGCCACAAGACAAGGCCAGGCGCACTCACCATTCCCCATGTCCTTTGGGCTTGATTACATGCTGGGTGGTCTCAAAACGACTGCATCCTTTCACCTCAAATTCATCGCATCCCCACGATGAGGGAGGGCCTGCTGCAGGAGGGCATCCGTCAGAACCAGCTCCTCTAAACCCGACAGCTGCCAAACAGCTGAGCCTCCCCCGTGGAGTCCCAGCATGGAGGGAAGCCAACAGAGCTGCGCTGGGCTGGGCTGCCAAATGCGCCAGATGCAGGCACTCTCGTAGGTGACCGTGACATGGGGCCCAGAAGAGTTGAGCCTCGTGCTGAACAGACAAACACCTGACAACCTACATCTAATTCAGAGTGTTTCTAGGGGGCCAAAAGGAGGATCAGGCAGCCAGCCACTGAAGCTCAAGGGCGCTTAAGCTTATTGCGCAAAACACCAGCTGCAGGGTTTGCAATTTATTCTCCATTTAGCTACTCCTACTGCAGGGACTTAAAGTAACTCCAAGTACTTGGTGAGAATTCAAAACCCACAGCCTTCTCTTGCAATGTCTGATACAAGGAACACATGCCAGAATCTCTGGGGCAGGTGATGCCACCAGCTGGGAAAACAGGGAGTGAGGAGTCCTTCTGCAGACCATGCACCTACACAGCAAAGCCAGATCCTGCAAACCTCTGCAAAGGAGCTTCTTGCTTTATGACCAGGGTGGAAATAAAATGAGAACTGGACCCAGAATTGGGTAGAGAACTGTAGCCATTTTTCTTACTGTCAGTGACAACCACAGAATCTCTAACGTGCAATGGGATGAGAATTCCCTTGGCAGGAAATGGCGGACATACCATTTCTCTAGAGCTCTTTGTGCCTTCCTCTGAACTCCAAAGTTCATTACAAGAGAGAAACCGAATATATTAGTCTTGCTAAAATACGTCACTAGTTGTAACCAATAACTGCTATGACACTTAATCGAAGCCTGAATCCCTGGCCCTGCAAGCATGAACATGCATCTGAAGTGCATGCCTCTCCACCGCACTCCTTAGCAGTCTGTTATGCCTATCCTATCAACACAGTGCTACCAGGGGACATGTATTAAGTGGAAAACTTTCTTGCTGATGGCAACTCTTGTCCTCTAAAACCTTAACTGCACCGTCATGTCTGAGTGGAGGACATCAGTTATGTCCGCAGGCTCCTGCATTCATATTCAGAATCCTTGGTCATATCTGAGCAATGTTTTCTCCGCTCAGAACATATAAGGCTATCGAAGTTCTTGAAGAAAAATCAAGACAGTGAGAAATTTAAAAGAAAAAGAATCTTTGTAGCTCACCAGCCCTCTCCAAGCACTGATTAACTGCACAACCACAAGTTCATCATATGAAGACATACCTTGTTAACACAGACTGAAGGGATCTCAGGAGACAATCTAGTACATACTCCAAGGTTTATTCAGCTTTCATGAAAGCGGAGTAATTGAACCTACTCTTATAGATGGAAACTCTGAAATAACACATGAGAAACCATTCTGGTGTTTTCCAGTCTTTACTGTTTGAAATTTTTTCATGCCATCTAACATTAAACTTTCTTCCTGCAGTTCATTGTCCTATCTAACAAGGGTACAGGGGAAAAAAAGTCCATTTGTAGTAATATGTCCTGCATTTCTAGACTGTTACGTTCCTCCCACTACCCAATCCTCTCTGGCTCACACATGTACTAAAAGTTACAGTAGTTTATAGACAAATACCTAAAGAATCTGCAATCAGCATTCCCAATCCATTTGAAGACTGCCGTGAAGAGCCATTATACAATTAGCGCATTGGACCCAGTGGCACAGATACTGACATCTGCAGTGTTTCACAGCAGGCATCTCCGATTCCTGTGCAGCTGATGAATCAAAAAGGCTTTCTCCAGCTCCTCTTAACATGACCTTTCTCTGCTAAGCTTCAATTGGCTTCACACAGAGGCAGCAGACAGAGAACCTGGGGAAAGCTTCCTATTAATGCAAACTTTCCCCGCATGTTCAAAGTCTGCTGCTGAGCACACTCAGTGGTATTTCTTTCAAATGTGCCTGGACTTTGTGGATAAATATGCTGTTCTACAGTCTCTCCCTCCACATAAACACACACAGACTGCTTTTCTCCAAGTCAAACTTAAAAATCAACAGAAAACAATTAGTGCAGTACTAATATATGCATTATATTGGATCCTGCCACCCACTATTTATGGTAATCCACATCTTAGCCAGCTTTTTAACTTTTCTCAGCACATTTGGCATTTCACCGCTGTCAGAGTGAATCACAGCTGCATTCTAGTGCTCCACAAATTGATCCTATTCTGCTTTCCAAATCACCTCCTGAAAAAGCAGTCCAAAAATTCTTATGACCTTCATGCCCAGGGCAGTTTCCCTCATGTTTGAAGCATATGTGCCAATCTGATTACAGCTGCACAAAAAATAGAGGGAAAGGTATTCTCTACTTCAAATACATAATGCACCAAAACAGGACTGAAGGATGAAAAGTAACAGCCTAGTCTTCCTTTTAGTACATTTCAGCATCCTACAAACTACAAACCCCAGGAATTATTATCCAACATTGCTTGCTTACCCACTGCTACCTTGGCATCGTTTTTTCTAAATGATACAATACAACAGAAAGTATCCAGATACAAATTCTTCAAACTCTACAGTCCTACAAACTCCTATTCATGTGCAAGTAGGCTTAAGATAGCAAGAGTCTAACAGTAATAAGCCTCTCAGAACTATAAATTCAATACACTATGAGGAAGTTCAGTAATTATCAGACATCTTCCTCCTTTTTTCATTAGAAATGAAGGAGCAATCCTAAAGTGAAATGAAACATATTGTAAACTATCTGCTACTGGGAAGAAGTCATCACTCAGTTTGTCATGAAAATAAGTGTACATTCCATAGCACTCCTTTTACGTAAGCCAAATTAACAGCTAAAAATTAACCTCCTTTGAGTACTATCTCCCAATCTTATTTCACCTCACCACCCAGGAACTAGTGCTTTCAGGTAATTCTGAATATAAGTAGTTATCAAAATGTTAATGTAGTCCATGTTTTCTGCTTTAGAAAAGAAAATAAATTCTTGTTTCTTAGCTGTTTTATTGTACTATGCTCATATATATGCCAGTCTCTGGCCCTGAAACTGACCACTCCTTTTTTACAAATTTTTAGTGATTTTCTTTATTAAAAATAAGTACAATGCAAACATGAACACTTCACTTTTTACTGAGTAACCATATAAGATCTGATACTGTAATCAGATTTGCTAATCATTTTCATGTCCTTCATAATTCCTTTAAAACTCAGTTTCTCACAATTGGATCCTAATACACATCTTTTTTTAATACTACTGTTTTCAAAATGTCAAATTAAATGTTTAACAATCTTGTTTACACCCAAAAGCTTTTGAGAGAGATCAAATAAAATGAAGCTATCTTAGCTTAGCATCAATCTCAAAATGTTATTAGCTTCGCTTTGTATTTTATGTTGACACCTTAAATATTACGTGCACAAGTTAAGCATTTAACAGCCTTTTGATCTTCAAAGGCTTACAGTGCAGGGGTCTGTAACAATCCCTTGGTATCAGTGGTATCTGCTCTTGGATTACTTTACCAAAGACCAGACAACTCCAGTGATTTCAAGGTATCTTCTGTATTAAATACACCAGGACTTTTTACCAAATAGTCAACATGAAAGAAGACAGTAAAGCTAGTTTTCTATCTCCTCACTGGGTTTATAAATATTCCACAGAAAACATAGTATTTTAAATAATCAGAACCATTTAGCAGTCTAAAAGCATGTAAATTAATAGAAAGGTCCAATATACTCAACAAATACTGAATTTTCCAAATAAAAGTACTCCCTTCAGGTACTCTCATTTTTCATTTAGACGAGATTCATTGAAGGGTGAATGGCCACATGTTTCAGGTGGCAAAATGTGAGCTTTTTGGCTCCAAAAGTTGAGCCAATCCTTTAAACACAGAAATTTGATTTGTTATGTACTGAAACCCTCCCAAGTTTCTCTCATATGCGATTGTGGAAAATTTGGAACATTCTAAGTGTGATTCAAAATAAAATGATACCACGCTCTACTACATGGCAGGTAGTCACAAATCACTTGATTTTCTTAGTATTGTAATAATACTCCTTTATTATTCACAGCTTACCAAATTGTTTTGTTGCTAACCTCTTATAAGTGGTTTAAATCCAATATCCAAGGATCAAATAACCCTACGCACAAAACACCTACTAAAGTGAAATGCATATTTTATAGCTGTAAGCTCTATGTTGGGTCTGGACAATACAAATGAGGGCAAAGCAACCATGGTTTATAATTTCACTGCTCACATGTCACGGAAAGCACACTGTGTTGGCTCCATTAAAAATTATTACTCTGAATGAATCTACAATGAAACTAAAGACAGATTTTTATTCATCAGAGGAACATGTTTCTGGAACAGTCTCTCAAAAACAACAGTTGGGTAAAAATATTAACCACCACTCAGACGGAGCTTGCTTTTCTGCAAGGATGTGCATGGTCTGATTGCTTATAGTGAAGGCAGATGGAAATTCATGGTCCTGGAGATTCCTGAGGTTCTCACAGTCTTTTCAAAGAAAAAAAACCCCACAGTCAGTAATAATTATGCCAGTACTTCTGAATACCACAAGTATTTCAAAGACCCCTGCCATTGAAATGGAGATATCCATAGCATAATGAAAACTTCATTTCAGTAGGAGGAAAAAACCCACACTGGGAAAGATAAATTCTGTGCAAGATGAAGAATAGTGCAATAGCTGAAAAAAATAGTAGTATAAAGCCGTGTTAATTTCATTAAAAAGCAAAATACAGAATTTTGTATAGCCTTAAAAACTCCCGATTATTCACAAATGGCCAAAGAAAACACACACTTCATGTGTAAACTACAGACAACTCTTAGGTGGCTACACGATTGTGCTACTTCACTGCTGCTTCCCTGGTTATTGTATTACTCCTTCAAGTCTTGTCTCATAAACCAGTGATATGCTTCCAATATATTATACCCCTCATAATCTGCTTATAGACCTTCATGATTCATGCTCATTTAAAAAGTTTTCCTACTTGCTTTTATTGACAAGACACAAATTTTGCTGCAGTGCCTTTTACCACAGGCTTGCTCAGCACTTGGTCTCGATGGGGATCTTTAGATACCACCATAATAGATAAAATTATTAAAAATGAACATTTAACCCTGAGGAGTTTCCAATCCATTTAAATCTAAAAACTACATGTATTGCCTTCTTGTGCATATGGTACTAAAACAGTAGAAGCCTGTAGACAAACCAGACCTCAGAGAATACTTAAAAAGTCTACTCATTTTTCTCTTATTACAGAAAAAAACCACTTAATTTCTCTCAGCAGAGTATTTTCTGACTAATGATTCAGGCTTTTTCCTCTGACATTACATAGGACCGCGTTCTCTTACTTTTCCTTCCACATATAACCACCTACCTACAAACATACACAGACATTCCAACCGCAAAGTACCTCCTGACATAATTGTGAAAAATTACAGCAATAGATTTTCTTCTCCTGTTCCTCTTTTGCTTCTATTTTAAAAAAATAAAACAGTATTTGATCCGTTTTCTTGATATTTCATGGTTCAGTTGAATGAGCTGGTTTTAGTTCACAGAGCTGGAAATCGCTATTAACTGATAATAGAAATGGATAGACCAAAACTATTTCAAAAAATTCAGGTCAAATTTAGCTTTTGGTTTTAAAAGCCTTTCACCTACTTTTTATTTTATTAAGTAATCAAACACTTCTTTTTTTTCATATTTGCTAAGGAAATTTCAGAACATTTGGCATTAGCACCTATTAAATGGAAAGTACAGATATGAAAAATACTGATTTTCATTTCAGAATTGACCTATGTATTTAAAACAGACTGGATAATTCTCAAAAGATTTGAAACATTTAATTTTGGAATAAAACATAACTTGTGCATTGAGCCAAAATGAAACTTTTCAAGAATACCTCATTTTGTGGAAGCACCTTCTGTATTTGGTTGAAGCTGCAAAGTTTTCATCCCAGTTTTTCATAATGTTAGTAAATAAAAACTTTGATCATGTGTCCATCTTTAGCCTGGCATAGAAATATTTTAAAAAACCCTATGTTTTCCCTGAAAAAAAGGTTTGCTAGAACACCTCTTACTCTTTGCTGTGTACGTAAACTTGCTAATGCGTAACAGGCATCATCCAACTACACACATCTCTGTGTAGGCACAAACCAAACAGGGGGCTCTAAACTTTTATCTGCTCCCACAGAGGAAGGTAACATGAGCCTGGCATGCCAAGGTAAGACGAGTGAAAGGACAACCTTGCTGGATGCTTTATCCAGCCTTTCTTCCCTCTGGAAAAAGCCCTTTGTAGGTACACCACAGATTCGACACTATAAAAAGAAGAAAGATCTGTTCAGCCATTCTGTAGCGTTCCATTGTCCTGAGCCTTCAGCAGTTACTATTTTCTCATTCATCTGTGTACAGCCTGAGACACACATGTGAGTGGTGTCCTCATGCAGAAGTGCCCATAGCAGTGCGACAGTTGCACAGAAGAGGTGAACAAATATTAGAAACCATTTTGCTCAAGAGAAGAATGGGATGGCAATACATTTTGCAAATAGTCATGGAGGTTGCTGTTTTTTACATGAGGGGGAATTGGGTATCAAAAGAAGGTAGGTATCGCTGTTTCCTGCTCAGCGCAAAAATATACAATTGCTCTTATTTTTTTCTGAAATGGCTCTGTTCTGTGATGACATTTGTCTTAATTGTTCTTTAAACAAAAGAAAAAATTACAATAGGTGGAGAATGCTGTTTTTACTTGTTACGCTATTATCAAACACATGAACAAGTGCATGTCTTTACTAAGAACCAAGAAAAAATAAAGAATTATTAGGACAATTACCAAAATCCAAGTTAATCCACAGCACACTACCTCAGCAACCCCTAATCCCCACCAAGACCCTATCAATATTTAAACAAACGATAACACCTTTAGACTTAGAAATAATCTGTAAGAATTTTGAATACTGCTATTAGCAACTCAATGCTGATTGCTGAGCTTCAATTCCATTTCTCTCAAAAATAAAGAACCCAATATTTAAGACTGACTGAAGTTAGTGAATCATCTGCTTCAAAACAGGATTCATGTATGTTCACCTAACCTTGTAAAATCAGGAATTATAGCAGATTTCCTGGAGGAAATCTGAGCTATAAAAAAGTCTCTAAGTTATTGTTTATTCCTCCCATACAAATAAAAAACCAAAGAGTTAATCCAAAAGCTGTGACAGAAAGAAATCACAAATTTTTCTTTTGCTTCATTTTGTTTCTATTACAGAAGACTGTTATGCAATTTCAACGGGAGTTCCTACTTCTCTTTTGACCACTGCAGCATACACCTGCTTGCGATTCTGCTGCCATGTTAGCAAAAATTCCAACAACATAACCTGTTTCCTTGGCAGGACTGGTCATCTGCAGGTTTATCTACTATCTTTAAGTATGTTTCTCTAAAAAGCTCCCAAATTGCCTAAGTTCAGGAATGTGCAGTAGAGGAATAACGGTCTGCAATTCAACTTAAATTGTTAAGCACAATGAAACCTCAGCGTGCCAGCCAGCAGACAGTGTAACAAGCTGGAAAGAACTAACCATGGAGATGGCTTAAGTGACACAGCTGATAACAACACACTGGAGCAGGGAATAGGTATCAGATACTGAACAAAGAAAATGGAAAGAGAAATCTTGTGCAAATCAACAGAAAGAGACAAGTACTCAAAAAAAGAATGGGGAAAAAAATCCAGCTGGTTAAACTGGGAGGCAAAAGGAAACTGGTTACATGTGAAGAGAAGAGAGAAAACCAGGGATGATGTTGTAAACTTTGCATCTGTCTTTGCAGGAGGACTTGCACTTAAACTTTTTTTGTTTTTTTTACCAAAGAAAAAGGATACAAATAGTCCCCAAGAAAATAATCTTTCCAGTTCACTGAAATATGTCACAACAGATGAATATGGGAGAAGTGTTACCAAACTATTGTTTTAACGCACCATATCAATTGCTTCTGCTATTACACTCGGAAGCATGCAACTAAGCACAGGGTGAAATTTCATACTTGGCAGAAACTACCATGATATTACCATTGAACTGGAACAGTCAGACAACCCAGAGCTGGAGACACTTGGAGATACAGTCACTTACCCTTTTTGCCATTGCTAAAATCCAGAGGAAACCGGCACACTGAACTTTGCCTTTGAAATGCCAGCTTAGGACACAAAATACTGCAGCTTTCTAGCTGCACCAGAACACCCAGCTGCCCAGTCAGCATCCACTGGATAGCTCACAAGTTAAGACCTCCACAAACCCTACCAGCTTCAGCTCGTGCTGCATTCACCTTACCTGGGAAAAAAAAATTCATTTTCCACTGTTTGGCTCTGAATGTAGGTGCTACTTTCCCCCCTTCTCCAGCAGCTCTTATTTACAGACCTATACAGGAGTACAGTGCACATCCCTGTGGGTGTGCTAATGTTCTCTTCCCTTCCCCAGCCTTTTAGCAAAGGGCCTCCTCCTCCCTCCGCCCATTCCTTTGGAAAGGAAGAAAGCATGTCATTTCCAGCATTCCTTACCCCAGGCTTGAAAGTATCTGAAAAGTTTGCTAAAAGGCACCATCTACCACAAACCTTTAGGAATACAGGCCACTGGGGCAGACAGGGAAGGGGTTCCTCTACAGCAATTCAAGCTTTACAA
Source organism: Haliaeetus leucocephalus (assembly GCF_000737465.1). Lineage (NCBI taxonomy): Eukaryota > Metazoa > Chordata > Aves > Accipitriformes > Accipitridae > Haliaeetus > Haliaeetus leucocephalus. The sequence continues at coordinate 1,814,584 of NW_010973123.1, forward strand.
GGACTGCTAACAAGAAGTCACTCTGAGGAATGCACACGGATGGGATAATTTATATTCCGGGGGTGCGTGGGACACCTAGCAAGAAGGATTCAGAGGCGCTTTGTGCGCTTGAGAAGTCTGACAGCTAAACTGTCTAATGACAAGTTTTGTGGCATGGGGAGATGTCAGAGAGCAGAAAGACATTCAGTGACCTGAGTTCATTTTACCAAGAAGAGATACCATTTTGTATTTACCTTTTATTCATGCTACTTGAACAGAAAGGAAAATTAATAAACACTGTACTAGTTCTAATTTCTTAATCTGGGCTGACATGATCATCCATTATCCCTGAAGAAAAAAGGAAGCCAACTAGACTTCATACCAGAACAGGACCTCCTTACTATTCCCAAACACCCACAGAAGTCACTTGCACACAGAATTTGAAGTACTGAAGACTATGACCACAAAATTCATAGCTAAACTCTAGTGCAGAGTGAAAAGCATTATGATGGAACAGCTGTTAAATATTTCAGTATGAACATTATATAGCACTGCTGCAGTTCAGAAGCTGCTCTTCTTTCCTTACTTCAAGGTAATTATTTTGAAGAAGCAAATACAAGTGCACCTTGCCAGCAGGGTAACAGAAATGCCACACCACAAATTGAATAACAGTCTCTCCAGAGAAGTGGCATTTCTTAGCCCTGTAGTACACATACCAACAAGAAAACTGGCTCCTAGACAATATTATCTAAGGATCAGAAAGGCTCAGCTTCAGAAATCAAGTCACTTATCTGGACTTTCTTGTACAAGCATCAGAATACAATCTGCCCCATGTCTCTTCAGGAATAATCGTTCAGGACACTTCTGAATCACAGCATGATGCAGGCTGGAGGGGACCTCAGGGAATCTCTGATCAATCCCCCACAGTCCTGAAGCAGGACTAACTTCAGCATTAAATAAGGCTGCTCAGGGTGTCCAGACAAGTTTTAAATCCCAACCTGGCAATCTCACAATCCCTCTGAGCAACCTGGTTTCAGTGCCCCACCACCTCCATCAAGAGTTTTTTGTCCAATATCTAATCAGAATTTTGCTTGACGCAATTCACGATTTCCACAGCTCCCTTGAACAAAAGTAATGATTTAGACTCTTACTCCTTAATTTCAGCCAGTAAGGAAAACCAATAGGTTTTCCATCTATATTGCTGGCTACCCTCAATCTCTAAGAAAATTTCAAACTTGAGCACCCTTATAGTAGCCTTAAATACAAAGGAACTACTATAGTCAGACAGAATACATTATTGGTTATGACTCAAGGCCTATGAAGTTACCATGAGTTTAAATTCTGTATGTCTAGGTATGCATTTGTATTACATGCTTAACAATGCATATTTAAAGAAAGAAATAATGGAAAAAAAAAGAAAAAACAAATCTGAAAATAAAAAGAAACTAGTGCTCCTAGGAGAAAAACAGAAAGGCTCGTAAACTCTCATCATTTACAAATGAAAACACAATAAAGCAGGGCAATTAAAAGTTACAAAACTATATTTGCAGAAAAGCTTGTTAATCTTTTTTCAAACCGATCATGAGCAAAAAAGCTTGCCAAGGAGCCTGTAGAGCTAACAGACAATCAAACCATAGAAAAGAAGTTCACAGAATAATGTTTTCGCATGTACATTTGACACAGGGAAGTTTGGGAAGGCAAGAAACCTTCTTTACAGGTGACTTCAGAGGATCTATTGTAACTGCTGGCAGAAAGGGCTATAGGATAAACAAAAAAAATACTTAGCTGATAACAAATCACCAGAACCAGACAATATGCAGTATTTCTCACTGGTGAAACAACTAATTACCATTTGTAATCCCTTACTTAAAAATGCTTCTGTGTCAAAGAACTGAAAGGTGGCAAATGTGATATTAACTCACTTTTAAAGGCTTTGGAGAGCTACAGATCATTATGTCTGCTGTCTACACCATGTAAATTGGTAGGAATAATAGGGAACAATAGAATCAGTGTACAAAGGGACAGAGATTCAAGAAAGGATGGCAGATGCTGATCAAAAGAACAGCAGCATGGACCAGCATTTGTCAAGCTGGGAAAGGAACAAATGAGAGGAAATACAGAAGATGTCTATAAACAAGTAAGTCACCACAAAAAAAGACTAGGGCACAATGGTTCCTTGCCCTCTCCAGTTGACACCGACTGTTATGCAATAGCAACCTTTCCTTTTGTTTGGCAGACGTATTCAGAACGCAAATGTTTCTGTGCTATTCCAGGATTTTCTGTTATTAAAAACCAGTAATTCCAAGTAGCATCAAATGAAATTACATGGTTGCAAGTTCAAAAGAAATGAAAATTGATAGTTCCTCACTCATCATGCCATTAAGCTGGAAAATTTTTTTGATGTAGAATATTGTGGATACTAGAAGCTTATGCAGGCTCAAAAAGCAACTGGGCAAATTTATGGGAAGAAAGTCTAATAACCAGGCACTGCCTCTGGCTCAAAACATTCATGAGTCAAAAACTACTGAAAGCTTGAATAATATTCTGGAGAAGGACGGCACTATGCATGCTTGGTACTGCTCCTCTTCTCAAGGCAACTGGTACTGGCTGCTGCTGCAGAGAGGATTCCGGTGTTACCTGGATGCTTGATCTGACCTCGTAGTTTCTGTGCTCCAGCTTGCTGATGGTTTGTATTTCCTGGTAACTGCAATTACAACTGAGATGATACCACAGAAGTTCAGGATCAGCTTTTTTTTTTTTTTTTTAAACCATTTAAAACATTTACATTATAGAGGCATTGAGTTGATTTCAAAATTTTAGGTGTATAATAAGCTGATACAAAATGTCAAAGCCAGTAGAACTCCATCAGTTTTAAGTCTGACTGAAACCAAGTGGAGGTTTTTTGATTGACTAAAAGGTTAAATTAGAGATTTCTGAGAGTTTCCTGACCTTGAGATTTATCAATGAGCAGTAAGAGAGATTGAACCATATGAAATGGTCTTTAAATGGTATTAAAAAGGCCAATATACAGATGCGTAAATAATATCTACCTAAGTATAACCCTAATTGCTAGTTCAAAATTCAGGCTGGATATTACCCAACACTGAGCTGTCCTGTGGTTTTTTTTCTAATAATCCTTAATTTCAATTGTTTTGGAAACACCTAGAACAAAAATGTTCTTGAAGTAAATTAGGATTTCACTTATGGAAATCCAAGGAATTAATAACAGCTGAAAAAGCAGAAAGAGAGAGGTTGTGAGTTAGACTGCTAATTTACTCTTGAGCTAGTTCTCTGAACGTCTTTTGTAAATTTTAATACATATTTTTCATTTATCTTCTGAAAAAGGCATTTGAACACAGTGAAGGGGTGGGAGGGTGCAAGACACTGCGCATAATTGTGACTGAGTCCAACAGGATAAAAAGACTTTTTCACACAAAGAAAAGATCATGAGAAAAAAAGTGTTATCGGAAGAAAACAAAGAAGAGTTGCAGAAGTCAAAGACTAACCATATGCCTCCTCCTTGTACCTTTGAAAAAGGAGAGTTAACAGTTCATAATAATGATAAAAACCTGGCCAAGAGCCCAGGATTTTACTGCTGCTACAGGTCATGATAGTTACCTAAGGCTACAGAAAAGCACTGTAGGGATTATAGACAAGGAGATGCCAGAGACTGACCAGTTATAACCCCAAACAGAGAACAGGCATGAGAAAACTGCTGAGAAATATCTGTAGCACTACTAGAGATGAAAATCATGCTTGTTCAGTAGGATCCTAGCAGAGTAAGTCCACACAAAGAGTGGTTCTCCCCAGCTTTTTCTCCAATAGTTGAAAGACAGGATAAAAAACAGGAAATGGCTGGCTGACAGCACAGCAGCTGTAAGAGTATACTGCTCTCAATCCAACATCTGTCTGGTTTTTTTTTTCAGGATTTAACTTAGTTTATACATTTATGGAATACCAAAACATCATACCTCCCTTATTTCAAAATAATATCATCATTCCCTGATGATAATAAAAAAAGAGGATTCTAGATAGATATGCATTACAGATGAAGGTTATATAAAAGAAACATGGAATTAGCTACTTACCGTATGGGTTCATGTTTGAATTCACCATTCTGCTCCTATAAATGGAAATGCTGCTATGAAAATCAGCCCCACTTTTGGCATAAGCATGTTTCTTGTAATCTAGTGTGACAAGCATGATGACCTAGAAACCAATAGGTTCTAAATCTCTGCAAGACTTGACAAAGTTAATCTAAACAGAGAGCAGGGAATGGGAATGCAAAGGAAAAGATAATATGCAAAGGCAAAGTAGCACACAACATTTCAATCAAGAACAAAGCAATTGAAACTGGAATGCAAAATCATAGGAAATTATTGAGGCTTCCTCAAAAATGCTAAGTTTAAGAACTGCTTGTTCTAAGAGAATCAAGGAATTCTTCAAGCAATTTATCATAAAAAGAGTAAGGAAAGAAACTGGGTGTAAAGCATCAAGAAAACCTGGGAAGAGTACTAGATGCTTTAGGAGAGTTTGGATAGATAAGCTCAGGTACTACAGCCCTAGAGTAATTGATGCCTCTTCTATTCTAAGTGGATAGAGCTAGAATTCCATGCCAGAGCACACACATTACAGCACTGAATCAGCACCTGAGGAATCCATCACAGCTTTACAAAGAGGTACAGTATGTATAACTTCCAGCACTGCGAGGAAAAAAAAAACCACCTGCAAAAGCTTCTCGAGCACCAGGACGGCTTTAAGCTCTTGTCGCCAGGCCAGTACTGGATAGACCAGCGTTGCACAGTTATATGCATAATGGTCTGTCACTGTACATCTGCCTATCAGATCAGCTTTGGGACTGGGAAGCTGCCCATCCCTTAGATGAAGACCAGAGTCATGATTCATCTTCCTTTTTTTTTTTTTTTTGTTATAATTACAGTTCAACCAGTGCTATAAAGTAATTCATTAGGAGTCTTACTCAAGGAATTCCCTCAACATGAAGTTCCCTGAAAATAGGGCTATGCTCCAAGGACAAATATATCAGAACAAGACTGATTCCCTCTGAGAACATCTGCTTGTTGGAGCCTCCTATTCTGAATCAGTGTGACTTTGATAATTTCTGTAGGACCCAAACGGATGAAGATTAGTCTCCATTTGGAAGTAGTCCTGTTTGCTGATCCCTCCTGGTAATGGAAGAGAAAGGCACTCTAACTGTGTAAGTCCAACCACAGCTAGGAGATGACTAGTGACAGATGAGAAATGGCATGGTATAACTCATCCATCATTCACACACTCTGCAAGCTTGAGTTATGGCATGGTCAAGCCACCTCAAGCCTTAGGGACCAGAGAGTTTCTAAATCAAGTTTAGGGGATGATGCAGCCTGGGCCTAAGTGTTTAAAATGGAGAAGTAAGGAGAAGACAAACACAGATTTGGCCCCAAATCTAATATATCTAATATACAATGTAGACAGAATGGCAGACAAAGCTGTAGTTCCATCTATCAATGCAAGACGTTTTAAGAAAGAATTTTTTTTTTACTTTTTTTTTTTTTTTTTTTTGGGGGGGTGGCGGGAGGACACATTGAATTAAGTTCCAAATCAGTTTCCTATAAATGACAAAATATTTTAAACTATGGGCATATATAAAAATCTTATCTTCAGTGCTATACATCATTGCACTGCTTTGATTTCTTTTGTTGCCTGCATTGCCTGTAACTGGCTAAGAAGAAAAACATGTTATGAGGAGCAATCTAGTTTCTCTATCTAAACAAGACTTCCTAACACAAGGCAAACAAATCTAGCAGAGTATTTAACACTCTTAAACAAAAATGCTTTCAGAGATCACTTATTCTGCTTTCTTGGTTTTTGCAGTGATTAAGGATTGATTCGTGTGACTTCTCTTTGTTTGCACATCATTGTCAGTCATGTGAATAAACAGTGAGCTCACAAGTTTCACCTCTTGAGGAAGAGGCTTTGGATTTTAATTACTACATAGCAGCCCTTTGGGATGACAGAAATCTTGATGTGGGTCTCCATCTTTATGCCACGTGAATAGCAGACATGTCTAAATGTTCATTACGTCACATTATGAAATTATTGCAGAGTATTATAGAAGTTTACCTCTCAGGATTAACATTCATCTGTTAATTTCTAAAGTGGCTTGTACTACCAAATTTTTATTGACTTTGTAGAAGTAAGAACTTGATTAAGAAGAGAGAGTCCCTTCAGCTGAGACTAGAGGTGTTAAATACTGACCTACTCATTCTAATTGAAATTTAGGTACCATACGCTTTACTGGATTCATTGAAAGGAAAGTAGTTATAGCCCGTTACATCAACTCCAGGAAGTAGTGAACAGACAGAGATTACAACAGAATATATTTGACCTACAGTCTTAAATTGCTACCATTTAAATAATAAAGCAACAAAAGACTTAAAAAAATATTTATAGCTCTTGTATTTTCTGTCTCTGAGCAGCTGTGCACATTTTGGGGGTCAGCAATGAAAATGTAGTATTGGAAATACTGTAAAAAATAAGAAGCCAGGTGATAAATCAGTCACCCCTATGCAATTATTTTGTTTAAAAAAAAAAGTGCCTTTCTAGCTGGGGGCTTATTGGTTTCACTGATTAAAATCCTAAAAGTTCTCAACAGATCAACTTTTTCATACTAGCTTCTAAGCTTCTTTTTAAGTTAGTGATATTACACAAATAACGTCCTAGAAGGTCATACTGATCAAAACCTTCATGCGCTGCTAGCATAACACCCTAACTTCTGAGTGGACTTGACCTGATTTTGCTGTGGTCTTGTACCTGTTCTCAAAAAGGGAGAACCGAGCATGGGCGCTCAATTCCACAAAGCAAGTAATTCCTCTTTTCATACTTGCCACTTGCTCAGGATAACATCTTCCAAGCACTCCAACCTTGTGTAGCTGCCAAAGATAACATTACCGAGCAACAGGAAAGTAGAGGTTTCTATTCTAAAGAGCTACAGACATAAACCAGCTCTTTGAGCCTACTCCACTTGATTTTGGCAAAGGCCCTAACTGACAATTCCAACAAATAGCATGAAAGCATAATGTTTATCAAGACAATTAGTTCACTGGAGGAAATTATGCCACACTATTTTTCCCTGCCCCCATCTTATTATGAAGGCACCAGGAAACAGAATTAATGAATCTTTAAATGACCCTTCTCCCAGAGATCATATTAACAGCGTGGTCACTGTTGCAAAAAATAACCTTCAGAGAGTCCTGCCAAAGCTACTGACAGTTCTATAAAGTTTTATGAGCACCATGCTGTTGTGTGTTGAAAAGAGATTAAGTGTTCATCTTATCTTGTTAGAGATCATTAATGCAGAAGATCACACTAGCAAATTCCTGCAGAAATACAAACTGACACCAATTCATTCACTTTGGGACAGGATAAGGGGACAGGGGACGACAGCACAAAACAGTGTCACATTTTATCTGAGGAGAACTGTCCAAGATTTCTTTTTCCTCTTTCAGTGTCAATAGTTCCTACACAATGACAAGATCAAGAAGAAATGAAAGGTAGAGTATGTTTGTTTGGATTGGGATGAACACACTGGAAGTTTCCTGGTGAGAGGAGACCAATTCAAACTTGAGTTGAGTGGATATAGACTGGCCTCCCTTGGGCAACTCATTCAATACTTACACATCCAGTGGCCAAAGTACCTTTCATCAGGATACCTTACAGCATGCTGCTACATAAACTCTGTGAGGAACAGTTTTTATCTTAACACTCAGAAAGCAGCCCAAACCAGGTCTAATAGACCTGGGGTGAGTACTCTAGTCTCTGTGTTAATGGATAAAAAACAAGAAAGGAGAAAACAAGGAAGGGAAGTCAGAGACTATTTAGGTTGAGGAACAAGTAAATGATTTTTTGGACTATAACTGAAAGGTGTTGGAAATTGTTCACACCCAGCACTAACTCATGCAAAGATGATATATCCAAATCGCATACTTTTCAGTAGTATCACAGCCCACCCTACAGTTCAAGCAGATTGTCTCAAGATGAGATTCCTTCATCCAACAAGGTTTTGGACAAGCAAGGGAAGGAGAAAAAAAAAAAAGCAAGCATAGGAGTATACGCCCACGCTAATGCTCTTAACTTTAAAAATTACTAAATTACACATTTCTCATGCTTTGCTTTTCTAGATCCCACTGAGATTTACAGCATATAAGCAGAACTAGATATACCTATACTCAGGCTAGATGTTGCCAATAATTTTAAGTTATATTCCTATAAGATGAATGCAAGTTTTAGAATATACAATCTGTCTGAGTTGCTGTGATGTTTTAAAGGTATTAACCTATCAGATTCATAAAATTTTTGGAAGAGCAATGAAACAAAACTGTCTATAAAGCTGAAAACATTGTACTAATCTGTATTTTAGAAAATATATGTTGCAGTCAGCATATCCACTAATCTCCTATTGCTCACGCACAATTGGCAACGAATCTTCATAATGTGTGACCCAATAATCTCATCTACAGCACCACCAAATAATACTGAGACATCAACAAAGCCAGTATATAAATTCAGCAACTTGTACCACACACTGAAGTAACACAGTTCGTGAGAATGCTTACTACACACAGGTTTCTCTGAGAAACAGAATCCTTCATAAAAAAACATGATGTAAGAAATGATAAGGCTATGACATGACTCTCAAAAGCCAAAAATTTTGAGTATGGTTCATATAACAGCTGATCCTCAAAAAAATCGTCAAAGCTTTGAGGGAACTATTTGAATTTATATTAGCTGAAAAAGTCATCCCTTGAGCCTTAAACCCAGTGTGCAAAATAAGAGAACAGAGATCTAGCTTGAAAATAAAGTCAATTTTAATGCTGAATTAACTATCTTCTCCACGGGTCAAAATCTTAATATTATTGCAACTAACGTTCTTTACATAATTCGCTAGAAACCTTTTGACATGTAAGCAAGCATACAGAGACAGCCCATCTCTGAAGTGGGAGATTCAAACTCAGAGTGCTTCTATGTGTGAGAGAAATACTTTCTATCGTACGCTCCAGAGTACCCTTCATAGCAAGAGGCAGTTTGCTGCTGCTGTTGCTACTGTAGCCTTAGTCTTGCATGCTTCTTTCACCGAGGAGCACTGCTCTACTATTAAGACACTTGTGTCTGATCTAATTTTAATGTCTACCCCTTACTACTTGTGTCTAAAAGTTCAAGAGAGCTTCACCAAATCAAGCACCGACTTTAAGAGGCTTTCCTGCAAAAATACACACCTTTTCTTCTCATGCATTCATTCATCGTATAGGGACTGCTTTGGCATTTATACCCTTGGACTGTGTGTTCACACCATCACAACTGCATGTATCGGTGCTTCCATGTGTTGACTGCACATCCACTGAAGTTTTTTAATAGGATTATCTGTTCCTAACACCTCAACTGAAGTATGGAAGTGGCAAGAGAATCTGTCCAGCAGTTTCACAGATCCTCTGTACAATAGCCAAATTCCACCACTGTTCAGCAGCATCAAAAGGACATCATTTTTATGTATCTAGCAGTAGCACCGTCAAATATCAGCCTAGCTTTCTGGAGCCAAAAGACCGTTTTCTTTGTCACTATTTGATGATTCAAAACATTCCCAAGTTAAAAGGACAACACGCTGTCTTCCAAAGACTGCTTGACAGAGAACTCCGATTCCAGCAGTGCTTCCCAAGGAAGCCAAGTCGCTTGTCAGTTGAGGACAAGTTTGTCTGGAATGGGTAACTGTACAGTCATATGCATACAGGAGTCCCTGGACGGTGTATCTGACATCAGCCATTGCACAGAGTACAGCCCCTCCCTTCTGAAACCATGAAAATAAATTCCAGTATCTCTGTTAAAAGTCACCTGCCTTATGCACCAGTGCTGTATCAAGCTATTCATCTGCCTTCAGATACTTGCTACCTTGACACTGCTCCTCACAATGAACTGCAGGGTTAGAAACACGCTGATACTTTTTACTACTTTTTCTTTGTACTTTCCACTGTGGAGCTGCCCTCAAACCCAGAGAACGATTTATTGCAGCAAACTTCTTCCCTAACAGATCAAGTTTCAAGTTAAATCAAAGAGGGCAAAGCTTTTTTTCAGATCAGTCAATGGAAGGTGGAAAAGAAAGAAAAAAAATTACATCAGTTCCACAGTTTGGCTGGGATTTATATTGGGATTTTGGAAACTTTTTTTCTATTGGGAAATACATTACTGGGCATGAGCAAAAGAGGTCTTCCTGGAGTTGCTACAACTGGATTTCTCGCCTTGGGTCTTCAGTGGTTGCTGCTGTCCAGCCTGAGTGAAAATCCTCTAGTTCCCAAATTTGACAAAAAGGAGGTACCCTTACGTTTTGGCATTACAGCCATGGCTACTACACTCATCTTCAGCAAGGAGGCAGCCACACTAGCCACTAGCCATGTTTTATTACTTCACATCTCTTCTAGAATAAGACAACATCCTGCTGCAGGCAATGCAATCCAACAAACGCTTTTGGTGCTATGCTTATCATCAGAAAAGTAAAATATATCCCAAGGCACACAAATGCATAAGCCAAAGAAATTAATGGGTGCATAAGCCCAACACTGTTTGCTTCCTTTCAAGAAAAATTTTGTTTAACCTTTTTTCTTTTTTTTTTTTTTGGGGGGGGGGGGGACAGACAGACAGGGACAGAAACAACAATGACTATCCCCTTGATCTGGGATCAACATTTGTTGTTTAAACAAACACTCCCTAACTTGCTGCTGATTTCAAGGTTCACATTCATAATGCAAATTACTTTTTCTATTACTCCATCTATTCTGTTATTTAGCTACTGCTTTTTCATTTACCCATTTGCTTTACATCTAAAACTTCCCCTAAGCAATCCCCACATAATGGACTAAGTCAATATTTCGCTTAGTTTTTCTCCTACTGTTTAGATGACTTAGATTCTAACCACAGCTAACCAGGTGAGAATTTTTTCAATGAAAAATTCTTGTTACAAGATTCCTTCTGTTTCACCTAAACAAACTCCCAGCTTCCAAAAGTTTGCAGTTTGGGGACTTCTTGAGCCAGAGGCAGTTTCTAGGTATTTAACTTTTAATAAATTTTTCTTCTATAATCATATGCAATTTCCCCTTATATCCACATAAATGCAAGCCAGCAAAGTCACAGCTCATTGTGTCAAGAACCACCTCCTTGTTTTCAATCCGTATGCCCCAGTTTGCCTTCTAAGACACGAGCAATCATCACTCCCCCATACATCCTCTTGTGCTGCCCATAACTTACTAACTTCCATTGTATATGCAATGATTTGTCACTTTACCAGACTGAAGAGCCTAAGACATATCCACTCTGTACATGGAAGCCATTCTACAATTTTTATTACCCCACTTCCCTTTTCTGAACCTCTTATAATCACATGGAGTCTGAAGACAAACACGAACTTCACACAGCAGAAATGCACTCTGCTTCATTCTCCATCCTCCCAAGTAGTCCCTGACATTGTTTACATTTTTGATAGACTGTCAACATTGAACTGACATTTCTGTCAAACCATCTAAAATAATCACAAGCTCTTCCATTTCATTCTAATAGTGTTCTTATAAAGCTTTATCTAGCCTGCTTAACTGCTATTAAAAATGCATGCCTCTACTGCTATTTCTATTATACTTTTGCATAAAAAGATATACATTAACACTTCATTGGTTCTGTTCCCAGAAGCAACTTAGGCAACAGTTTAGACTATCAATGATGGCATCCATTAATGTTGCAAACTCTATGCAAACAACTTTGAATTATAAGAATCAGTCTAACAACCATTTATTGCCACAGGAAAATGTTTTTGACCATTTTTTCTTTAATGTTTCCCAAAACAAAAGAAAAAACTCTTTGATTACCTTTCAAATCTTTCTTCCACATTTTTTCACCTTCTCAAAACACTGCCTCATCTGCAGCTTGTGATTCAAAACAAGGTACAATCAATAATTGCAGGTTTTTGTTCATTTTTATTTCGTTAACTGCTACACTTTGTATTTCTGCATGAAGCTTTTCTAGGTCTGTTTCACTTTTCAGGACCATTGGTGTCTGAAGCCATACAGGTTAGTTATGCGTCAACTATGTATATTTCATCTTTTTACTTAATTGTAGTCAGTGTTACTTTCACCATATATTCTGATTTTATGTTCCCTCTCCCACTCCTTTTCATATTCCCTTAGTCTCTGCCTTAATATTATTAACTCCAGGTGTTCAGATCTCATGTGACAGATCACAAAAAGATAGTCAATTTTAACAAAAAATCCTCAGGTACTTAAAAACAGATTGGGATTTTTTATTTTCCTTCTTCTCCTAAACCTTTTGGGATCACACATTTAAAGTTTTGTTACGCTTTTCTCTGCAGCCATGAGGCTTGCAGTTTTGCTTGTATTTTTTAATGAAAGCCAGGGTTCACATACAATTACATGAAACTAGCAGCCACTAAGGAAGAGAGAAAGTATTTTAGGACTTTCTACAATACAATGTAATGAACATTAAAAATGTATTTGCAGTATTTTTAGGCTTTAAAAAGAACACACAAAAATCAGTACACTACAGGCTCTGTGGTCATCTGGTGCACTTTTATTCATGGTCCCAGTGACTGTCTGCTTTTCTCTGGAAAAGACTCAGTATCAAGGAAGCAGAACAAATTGGAACTCCCTCATGAAGCTGCATCTACAGTATGCCACAGCAAAGGATAAGAGCCTGACAGTCTGCATGCCTCTAAGTATATGAGAGTACATTCAGAAAAGCATAGGCTATTCCTAAAGCTCTTCTAAAAGTAAGCAAAAGTACTTTTTTATTTATAAAGTGATTATGGTATAACATTTATTTCTAGAAGGCCTGAAATAATCTTGCTCTTCTAGTCACCAATGCTACCCCCCAATCAGCCTACTAGATAAGTGTTTCTCATGGTTTGTGATTCCCAAAATGGCTTTCAGAATAATAAACTGTCCCTTAACCTTAAAAGTCAACAGATAACTGAGCATGCCTTATCAAAAGATAAGTATTTTGGACACAGTTACAATCTTTCCTACAACATACTGTTCATCCTGTATGGCCGCTGCCAATCACAAATAATTTAGCTATTGAACCAATTGCAGAAGTGATGTTTAAATGTATTTGAAGGCTTTCAGTATAATCATCCATATGGTCCTGTTCACTATTTTCTAAGGATTTTCTTCTGAGCCAGGAATTTCCCATTCTTGCTTTCTGCCTCTATGTAAGCATTTAAAAATCTCCAAATCCTTCTAGTTAACATCACAAATCTCCTCTATCAGAAAATTGTTGCAGACTCAGAAAACCTATAGCAGATCAGCTCATAGTTAGAAGGTTAGCTTCACACTAAAGATTTTTAAATGCTCAGATGAGATTAATGTGCAAAACAGTGGCATCTCAGATGGATTATAACAAGCATTTGTGACCTCCTGAAAGTTAGACAATCTCTCCTGTGCTACTGTATACTGTGCCGGAGTTTCCAGGTAGCTTTTATAGTTTCCTAGCGCTCAACTAAGAGTTTATCAGATTTGCATAATGGAGCAGCAACATCTAGAGCTCATTCATGCGACACTGAGACAAGCAAGAAAACAGCATTGCATGCTGAACGTGCATGTTGCCATGACTGCACTATAAAGCAAAGCAGTGCTGAGACTGTTGTTCATTCATCAGAGGAAAAAAGGACATTTTCTGTAGGCTTCAGGACAGTTTACAACATTGTATCTTTCTGTAGTTCAATCCCTAATTAATGTGACATTCCTGTTTTAAAGATGTAGTTCTTGCAGAAGCAATTTTTTTTTTTTTTACCAATATACATACACAAACCTTAACACATAGTTTTATATGTATGTACTTATCACCTGTGTGTGATTTAATAAAATACAGGCCTTGTTAATAGTATTGAACTTTGGAGGAATACTAGAATTCTTGTGTTTCTCTCCAGACCTGTTTTCCATCAGCAGGTTACAGTTCATGCACAGAAGTTCGCTCTATGCAAGAGTGAAGACTCTGCAAGACAAAAAACCTCACACAAGTGTCTATCTGAGGTCACAAGACAATCAGATACAGAGATTAAATAGGAAGAAGAACTAGAATCCCAGAGGTAAATAAAAAGTATTATAGAGTCAGAATAAGATTAGATTTAAAATATGACAGATTGTAAGTATTGAAAAAAGAAAGTAAGGTTAAGTAGTCAGTTTTTTAAACTAAATAAATAAAGAAATAATGCAAGTTGTGCAGATACATGATGCAGATACATACTACCCAGGCTCCTTCCTGATGCTGTAATACCAACTGACATTCAGATACAGAGAGTCAGGTCACCAAAATCGTAAGACCCAGCAAATACAGACACTTTAATAGGTATCTGAACTATTTTGAGTCATTTTTCAAGCTTTATCAGAAAAGAGTAGTTACTTGTCACTTTGGTTTCTTTGAATCCTCAGAGACTCCTATAATAATTTTATTTCCCTCAAAACTGAGCTCTCTAATAAGCAAAATACCCCAAGATAGTTAAAATGTTGTGAATGAATAATGCTGAGTCACACCAATGTCTACACCCACATATAATTTGTTAAATGCCATGAGATGATAAAGGGAAATGTAGCACAGATTTTTAGAAAATAATTTTTTCAGAAATAAACCACAGTTAAAAAAAAACACCACAGGGAAAGAAAGAGGGGGAAAGAGAATGCATGCATGAGCACCAACTGGAATTAGTAGATTAGCATGATAATTTTATACTACTAAGCTAACCTCTTAATTTTTCAATGTCTATTTCAATGGCTACTCTAAGATTTACATGCTTTTATGTTGATGTTTCACTACACATTTAAATAGATTCAAGATATCTAAAGACATAACTAAAACATAGTGTAAGGTCAAAAGACAAAACTGGCTGTATGGCCACATTTGATACTGTAAAAATTAGGGAGAAATAATATTCCTGAGTGCAGCATTTCTATTAAAATAAGGTGCCAGCGAGTGCTGGTCAGAATTGCAGAAGAACGTGACCAGGCGTGCACACAGGGCTGGGAGGCAGCAGAGGCAGGGGCAGTTGTACAGCCTCAGCTTAAAAGCCGTTCCCCAGGGACAGAAGAATCAGGCCCTCACTTCCACCCTTCTTCACAACAGCTCTGACCAGTCACGGAGCTGACCTTGGACTCAGCCAGCTAAATTCTAACTTTGCCAATTAAACTCCTGGAGGGGGAATGTGCTCCAGGTCCTGACAATGACTGAAGAGGTCATTCACGAAGATGTTTGAGAACTAACTTATTCGGTGTATTGTAGAACCCACTGATATTCCTTGCCCACCCTCAACCCCATTTTTTTCTGCTCAGTGCAGCTTGTAATAACTAAGGTCTGAGTCACCTTTACAACATTTGCAGTGTGGACACATAAGCAACACAATTGTTCCTTGCTATTAAGCATTAAGGCCACTCAACCTTCTCTTTTTTCAAGCTATTTTACTCCTAAAGGTTTTCTGTGGTACAGAAGTTGTTTAAAAATTTCCGATCCTTCTATTTCAGATTGATACAACAGACAATAATCTACTAGTTCAGTGGCCTTAACTGAAAACAAAACATACTTGGTGACAGTAGTTACAGTTTCTACCTAAATACAGTTTCTGCCTAAAGGTGGCATTTATTTCTCTCTTTAAACATAAACTCACGTATACAATCCTTTAACCTAGATAATGTTCCACTAGAAAGATGATGTAATTAAGCATGTGCAGATTTTATTTACACACAGAAATATGCATGCAAATATGTATAATTTATATTGACACAAATGTAAATCATTGAATGGTGCAATTAAATACACTCAGCAGATGAGTGTCAGATACCGTATTTTTAAATCAACTTTGTAGCTTGACAATTCTGTATTTGAAATGCGTTAGAGCATACTAACTGCATAGATTTGGCACTAGTTGGGAGTATGGGAGTAGCTATGAACAATGATTAAAAAGCTCCATTTGCTATCACTTGCTAACCAAGATAATTCAGGAGAAATCATACAAAATTAACACACTGTGTTCCTTTATGATTTTTCCTCTGCAAGATCACAGACTACTGCACTCCTTCAGGAAAACTGTGCAGCAGGATGAAGGAGTTACTTACCTTCAACACCCTGGTTCTGCCCCCAAATGCTACATGTAAGCTATAGGGTATGTCTGTTTCATATGTCTTGATTTCACTTCTTGTAAAACTTGAGTAAATAGTTGACATACAGACATATTTTTCTTCTTTAAGGAAGCCATCTGTGTTTTTTCAGGTGTTCTCCCTAGCTTTCATTTCACCCTTTAATAGTGTATCCAAAGACTGCATGTTTAGGGGAAAACAGTGATGAACTCATCCATACATTGATAAAAGTTACTTGCATTTAAACTTCCCTATTTACATGTTTCAATAAAAAATAGTTTGAGGTTAAAAGATTTTAAGCTGCATTGCTCCCATTTTAAAAGAAAAAAATAAAAAAAGAAAAAAGTTAGCTAATTAGGGATCCAGTATTTCTCTATTTTCAGTTTTAGGCATATAAATATTGGAGTTGAATGTTTTGTCCATGGACAACTCCATGAACCAAGGCAATGCTCTTATCAGCCAAATTTTCAGCGTTGCTTTTTTTTTTTTAGGATGGGTTTTGTCTGTTTTTATTATTTTCATTATTTCATACTTGCTTCAGTCTCTATGTTCACACACCACCACCACATGCTTGCTCTTTTACTCCCTGCCATCACATTTTTAATGTAACATGGTATACTACTACTTTTTTATGAAACAATTTTTTTTTCTTGATCTTGGAAAGTGCCTTCTTGCCCCTGTCTGTAAGTCCAGTTGTTGCCAGGTTTAACATGATGAGAGTCAAGATTTACTGGGTTCTGAACTGCAGCCTGTTCTTAAACATTAATGTACACCGTTGCTGAATAGGGTTTTTTTAATAATCTTCTTTCCAATCTCTATCTCATTTTCTGATGACTTATTTGCTGACACCAAAAGATAACGTGTAGTTTGATTAAAGATGGGTATTTTTCCTACATAGAAAATGTAGATAACGCACTTGGAAAAGAGTTTAAGATTTCATCAGTCATACTAGTGAGGGACTGCTGCAGTTAGTACCTGGCTGAATGAAGTTCTTCACAAGCTCTGTGGTGGAGGTCAGGTGCCCACCAAAGCCACTCTGTCACTCCCCTCCTCAGCTGGACAGGGGAGAGAAAAATATAAC
>NW_010973123.1:1832824-1867994 GCF_000737465.1 Haliaeetus leucocephalus
CAATTTGTATCCCACCATACTTTGTGAAAAACAGAGCATGGATTAATGATGCTGTGTATGTAAAGGACTTTAAATGTTGGGAGAATAACTGTAATGCCCACTTAGATTAAAAAAATAAGTATCAAATATTATACTAGCAATACAAATAAATATTTAAATATAAAATACTTAAGTTTGAAAAGAAGCAGCAAATTCTAAAGAAAGGAATTTATTACTGCAGCAAGTTTTTTTCCTATTACACTCTCTTTATCCCTTTGTTTAAAAAGAGAGAAAGAGCGATACATTTATGCTGGGTTTTGATTTAGCTTTGTGTTTGTGATACGAGGGAAGTAAATAAATGCAAACAGAAAACGTGACAAATGTAAAATCACAAAGTGCTATTGTACTCGTCAAGCTTAATATTAAATATGAAGCAAATTGCTGAAATGGAAAAAATTGAATTAGGGACTTAATGAAAAAAATGTATGACTTACGATTGCTCAAGCAACATATTGCCACTGAATGTATTGGCAATCAGCTCTCTTAAAACACTAATTTTAAATATATAACATTAATTTATAAATAAGTGGGTTTAGCATTACATCTAATATCCCTCTTGCTCACCATACAGCACACAGTAATTAGAGCCCTTGTGAAATCATGCTTCTAAAAACATCACTTTGCTAGGCACAATTAGTTGATTGCATCAGAAACTAAAGTAAATGCCTGTTCACAAAAGCAGTATTTCCAGTAGCCTGATCACTAGGATCACTTGAGAGTTCTACAGATTCAGTATGTGTTAAGATTTACCCTATTTATAACTTCTATTTCTTAGGGTACGGAAATTTGTCTACATTGGAGAAATTTGGGGGGAGGGTTGGCTACCCTAGTGCAGACACTGTGTACCAGCAGTTTCACACAGTCACACATCAGATCACCAATAAGGAGAAGAAGTTAAATCACATGCAGACAGTTTATGTCAGGGCATGAAATGCAACACAAATGTCAAGGATGAGGTGCCCTTCTCCAGCTCTGACATTACAGAAAATCAGTAAACCCCACGCAGAGGCTGAGGAGACGCAGAAAATTTCACATTGTATCACAAGCATTGAAAAAGTTGTTTTTCTTGTTTGTCCTTTATAAAAGCTAGGACTAAATTTTTAAGTCCTTCTCTAAGATACTAGAACGGGGAGTCTGAGAGTTTATACTGTCAGTACTAGTTTGGACTCTCTACTGCAAGACGTTGTAATGAAGGAAATATCAGTTTCACCCAACAGCTCAACTACTCTAGTGGTTAAGTTTCATAAGTCTTTTTCACTAGATTTGCCTGCAAATTTGCCTTGGGTACGATACATGTCTGCAGGATTTAGGACATTTTATTCATACAATTCTGACTTTCAAACACAAGTTTCATTCATCTATTTCCCCACAGGAAAAACGATTTCTTTTCCTGTATATCCTATAGCCAGTGGGTAACGATTGAGTATGTTGGGCTAACCCAGCTTGCAATAGTCTTCCACGTGCTTGTACAATTAGGTGTTGTTCAAAACAGAGTACAGATACAGCACGCACAACCTTTTGTCTGTCAACTCAGAAATACGCAATGGGACATAGCTGAGGGAATGTTTTGAATGAAACCATCTTTGTACTGACTTATAGCTGTTATTGTAAAACATCAGGAATAGCTCTGAGGTGCGTATTCCTCTCTGTCAGAATGGCAATGCTCCTACAAAGCACATTTTAGGCAATGAACAGAAAACTATTATTGAGCAAGGGCCTCGGTGTGGCTTCCATGAAGCCTTCAGGCTGGTAAACTTATAGCTTAGAAATGAGTAAGCAACTAATCACAGGAGTTAATATTTTGCAATACCTATGCATTATCTGAACTGATGTTGGGTGTGATTAGACATCAAATGCTATAAATGGCATAGCCCCTAACTAACAAAGCAGGAAAAGATAAATATAAATATTAAAAACATATTTTTCAGACTGAGAAAATATAAAATCCAACGGAAGTGTTAGAAAGATTGTTACACTAAATGCCAATCTCTATCCATTGTAAAATAAATCCTCAAAAGTGAACTGATTGCCCAGTTTATTTAATCAAAAATAAACAAAATTTAACAAATCTTTGAATTGCATAACATGCAAAATTTGCATCCAATTTTAAGAAGACTAAAGACAGTGACTTATAATTTCATGCCATGTCCTTGCAATCTTGAAGGAATCAGAAACACTTACTACAGGTTTTACATACAGGATTTTTTAAAACAGGTTTATGCAAGCTTCTTGTGTCATAAAAGGAGATGGAAAAGTGCATCTACTACTCCATACAACCAGTCTATAATTATATGGGCAGTATTGTATATGCAGCATATGCAGGAATGACCCTCAAAAAACCAGCAAACTACATAACCTGCTCATACAACTGGGGACATGCATAAAAAGAAAGGAAACAATTTTACAGATAGATGGAGCTGTGAGGAACTTCAAAAAAAGAGACATTCATCCATAGGCTTGTTATAAGCGTAAATTATTGCATTGTGCCATACTGAAAGCTTGCCAGTGTGTACATCTGACTCACCTGATGCACTGAAGCTTTGGGTTGTTCATAATGATCCGCCCCTTCTGTTCTGAAACATCACTGGGGGAAACGGAATACACTCCCTTCCTCCCTGTCTCTTATATTTTGCTTTGGAAATGTAAGCAGCTACAAAACCATTCCATGAACAAAAATATAAGAGGATTAAGATGGTACTGTTGCAGAAACGCTCTTCTGGGAAAATAAAGGAAAACCTTAACAGGCTGGCAGCAGCTGGGGAGAACACCCTGCCCTGTTTGCAACCGAGAGCAAGCAGTCCTGGCAGAGCAGCAAGGGAACCTTGCTGGCCCCCACACCCATAGTAGCACTTGCCTAGCGGAACTTAAAAGGATAACAGTGTCATTCCTGAACAAACAACTGGCCTACGCTACATATTTCTGCCAGCAAATCTACGTCAGCACAGGATGTGAAAACACCCTCTATTTGCAATTCTCAAGGCATAAATGCACCCAGAGTGATTGAAGAACACCTCTGATGCTTAAGCCTGTGTTTTCAGAGAGCTGGTATAAAAATGACACAAATACTACAGATTATGTATTTCAGTTTGCAACAGAATGCTTTGCAGTAACATAAACAAAATTGATTCTGTTTCATTAGCAAAGTGAATACATGAATATGAGTAATTAATGCAATTTTATCAAAGACAAAAGTGGTTAGGTCTTAAATTGTGATTAAAGGCAGATCTAGGATGGGGTATCATTTTGGAGGGAAAAATCACATAGATATCATTTTTAGTGTATATCCTGCACTTCACAAATTTGAGTGAGAAATTAGAAAAGAACAAATGCACACTGATGCTGTCCTGGTTTCAGCTAGGATAGAGTTAATTGTCTTCCTAGTAGCTGGTACAGTGCTATGTTTTGAGTTCAGAATGTGAAGAATGTTGATAACACTGATGTTTTCAGTTGTTGCTAAGCTGTGTTTAGTCTAAAGTCAAGGATTTTTCAGCTTCTCATGCCCAGCCAGCAAGAAAGCTGGAGGGGCACAAGAAGTTGGGACAAGACACAGCCAGGGCAGCTGGCCCAAACTGGCCAACGGGGTATTCCATACCATGGGACGTCACATCTAGTGTATAAACTGGGGGAAGTGGGGTGGGGGGAATCGCCGCTCGGGGACTAGCTGGGTGTCGGTCGGCGGGTGGTGAGCAATTGCACTGCGCATCATCTGTACATTCCAATCCTTTTATTATTGCTGTTGTCATTTTATTAGTATTATCATTATTAGTTTCTTCTTTTTATATTCTATTAAACCATTCTTATCTCAACCCATGAGTTTTACTTCTATTCCTGATTTTCTCCCCCATCCCACTGCGGGGGGGGGGGGGGGGGGGGCGAGTGGCTGTGTTGTGCTTAGTTGCTGGCTGGGTTTAAACCACATCAATAGCATTCAAGCGGAAGGCCTATTTTATCAGATAAAACCAACTCAACTAGAAAGCTTACCTTCAAGGTAAGTGCTACTGTAACCAATAAGCCAATTTGAGGCCCATCCCTGGTTACTTTCATAAAGAAGAAACTTGATGATAAACAAACCTCTGACACCAGCCTGCTTACAGTCCATGAAGGCACAGAAATGCTGTTTCACTGAACAAAAAGCAAATAAGAGAACATTCATCAGCTTCCTTACAATCTCCAAGACTGTTTCCTTGACAAGGTACTTGACAACTCTCAAGGAGTTCTGCCAACCTCACTATCTCTCTCTACCCACTTTTCTGATCATCCTCTAAAATCTGCAACCTAACAATATCCCAGATCCCATTGGCTATCATCCGTCAGAGGAAAGCTGTCTTTTTATTAATACAGCAGTTGCTCTTCTCAAACTAATGTATTGGTTGGAGGCTTCTATTCTTCAGCCAGCTCACTGCTGAACAACTCTATTCTTCTCTCCATTCAGCATGAATACATGGCACACTTCATGACCATTGGCATTAAAGTCTGTCCTGACATTAAAAGCGCTCTCACTCAGAACTATTAGTACCTTCCAACTTAAAAAAATTGTACTCTGCTAGTTAAAGAAACGTGCAGGACGAGGATGGCAGTCCTGAAACCTCAACATTTTGTATTCTATTGAATAAATTCAAATTATTAACACTGAGGTAATGAAAAAATTCCCCCTAGCTAAGCAATGCAAACCAAACCAACTCAAACCAAGCAGACAAAACAACTGCCTACCCCATGCTTGCTTTCTTATTCCAGGTAACGGTTTGGGGACCACAGGTTCAGCACACAGACAAAAGTATCCACGACTGAGAGAGTCTATCTGATCCAACCACTACTGGTTCCTGGTTTGAGACCAGCATCTTGTTTTCTTCTCTGCCACACAGACATACTGGAAAACCATGAGCTCTGATCACAATATCAAAATGTGTCAAACATCAATTGCTACTTCACATAAACAATCTCTCAACCCATAATGTTCAAAAGAAATTTCAGAAAAAATTAAGATTAACTATGTCCAGAATATTCCAATTAATTTATTAATGCAAAAGCTGAAATAAATTTTCAACATCATTATTTTAGTTTTGATATCAAAATTAACAGAAGATGTGGAACAGGTTTGTGCATTTATTTATCTACACATTAAACACATCATCTTAGTGGCAGCCTCTTTTGAACTGGCTAATTATGATGCAGCAATTTGAGTACAGGTTTTTTGGCACAGGCTGGAGCAGAGACCTGCATAGTTTTCCTGTGTCTGTACAAATAGTTAATTGGATTGGTCAGAATGCACATACAAGTAAAAAAAAAAAAAGACAGAAAAAACCACCACTCAGTTCCTAAAAAGTAGTTGCCCTTTAATGTATTCTTATAGTCCAGCATCTGCTAATGTTAATAATCTGTCAGACAGGCTTTGCTCAGGACCAACTACTGCTCTTAAAAGCAACAGAACATCTTCAAACACCAACTGGAGCAAAGCTGTAATGGATTTTAGTCACATCAAGAGACTTTTCTAGAACTAGGAGTAAAGTGTTTACACTAGGGTTTGAGGAGGAACTGTTGGCCAATAGAATAGGGAAGAGAATACCTGAATACCAATTTTGCAGTCAGTCCTACCGCTTGCTCTTTAACAATGCAGTGTCTAAACAGTGCGACATATCTGGTCTTGCTTAGTCTTTACCTGTTTTTTTCATCTGATAGGCAAATCCCTAGATTTTTGTTTGTTTTATTTTTTTCTTGTTCATCAAGAAAAGCTAAGCATTCAAGTTATTATTCTATCAAAACCTGACTTTATCTAGTGTTTAAAAGCATTTCAGTCATCTTTGAGAAACTCACTTTAATGAGAAAGCCTAGGCAGATCCGTTCAAAGCTCTGGCTGACTTTGGGGTGTCAACACAGCACTACACAGCATCTCAAGTGCATTATGTACACAATCAACCAGAGCATCCATGTACACCTTCAGCATCAGGAAAAGTTGAAGCATCACATGACACACTATATATGAATTTTAATAATTCTGATGATTCTCTTGCAACATGTGAAGGCTAGCACTGTAAAAATGACTTTAACACCTGCCAAAATACATGATTTACACAGGCAGTATTTGGGCTCAAAGCATGGGTTCTATGGGTGCAACAGACAGCAATCATCTCTCAAGTTTGACAGACCATTTCATGCCTTATTTCAATCTGTGTGCTGAAGGTGACTCCTCCTCCCAACCTGACTTTGGGCTGGACCAGCTGGTAACCCTGCAGAGTAGCAGAAGATTCCTTCCAAAGCTGGAATCCCACAAAACCCTCTCTCGTACGTAAGCCTCGCTTGAAAATATCATTTCATATCAATTAGATAACCATAAAGAAATGAGTTATTTTAATGACATTATCTTCATCCAGACTTGCCATTGTCACTATACATGCACAAGGGGTAAATTTCTGAGATCATTCTAGCACAAAAAAGATCAAGCTTGCAATTTACAAGATTAGAGGAGAGAAAAAAGGCCATTCTAAATTATACTTAACGATGACATATTGCAGTTTGAGAAACTCAGTAACATAAATTAAGTTTCTGAGCAAATATGCATCTTGTCAAGAGCAACCATCATGTAATTACAGAAGCACGAGAGGTATGTTCCTATTATAAGTATCTGTATGCAAGTTAGTATCAGTTGTACTTTAGAAACAAATAATTCATTTACAAGCTAATTTGAGCAATATAGTCTGCCAAATTGAGCCTGAAGCTTGAAAAACCAAAGTTCTGCAGGTATAACCTAGTCCTCTAATTTCCAGCATGACTGGAGACATAAAATTAAGACAAAGTGTCATTTTATTAAGGCTCAGAAAACATGCTTTTAAAACTAAGGTGGCTTTTAATTCCTTAGCTTCCACAGCTTTTAGAAACAAACACTTGTTTAAAACATCTCAGTGAGGAGGCTTAATGGGCTGAAGGCAATCTGTGTTGATGGTATCTACTCTAGAATGGAACGGATTTTTTTCTCTCAGTGCCTTTAGCTTGGAAATAGCTAATCTCTCTTTCTCCAACTTATTATTAGTAACATAGGGACAAGAAATTATCAGTCCAGCTTAGATGTCATCTTATTTAAACTTAAGACTATTTGTGTGCTATAGAGAGTTTTGCTGTTGTCCCAAGTGAAACAATTGTTAGAAACTTAAAGGTACGAAACCATTCCTCCTCTAAATTATGCATTTCACACATTACTAAAGTCCTTAACAAAATGGAGTCACTATTTTGTGGCTGACACATTAGTGTTTCTGTAGAAAAATCAGTGCATATTCTAGTGACCAAAATGAGAAACTTCCAGGTTGAAAACTCCCGATTTAAACAGGTACTGTTATAACCATAATACCACCAAATACTGTACAACAGAAGGTACCAAAAAGGCTTCCTAAGGTTTTTGAAAAGCAAAACAAGAAAGCATCCATTAAGTTCTACATTTCCTCAATATAACACATTCCAATAAATATGTATCTTTTAGAATGACTAATTATCATGAACTGATATTTTAAAATGTTTAAAGAAAACTTCTCTAGTTTTGTGAGCTATACAGACAGGTAAAAACATGTTTCTCAATGTAAAAATCAGTGTAGCTATACAGCAACAGATCTACAGAACAGTCCTGACATTTGACATGAAAGAAATGTTTTGTGAGAATGACTGTCTTTACTCAGTATGGATTAAAAAGAACCTTAAAATTTAGAATATTGTATCACATTTCAGTGCTATATTCGTATAGACTTTTTTTTATTTATTACAAACAGAGAACAATCACTCAATTCATGCCTGCGTCTATGACTGATTACAGTAAATTTGAACTCTGCCTCTGATTGTTACTTTCTTTTGCTTTCTCTGTGGTTCTTTTTCTCAATGCTACTTGACCACCTTAATATTCTTTTAATTATACCACACCTGTACCAAAGGTACAGTTCTATCAAAATCAAAAGCCAGCTGAAAGCATTAACATAGGACATACACATATTGAGGCAATTCTTCATCCCACATGGTTACACTCTGTAAGAAAAATAGCTGCTACTTGGTAATTTCCATGCTTCTTTCTATTGGAAAGGGAAAACTAAGTATCAAAACATTTTTTTTTTTTACTTATTTGTTTTTCTGATGACTATTTCCCTGAACACAACTAATAATGGAACAAGACCACCGCTTTGTTCATTATTTCCAAACATCTTTCCTGGGCAGCAACACAACATCAAAACATTTTACCATCACACTCTTAGCAACTATTTGTGCTTGTCTGGCTGTTTATGGCTCCTTGCCGTCCTTCTCCTTAGACTTCTGCTGTCTCTAGATACAGCCATTAGCATACAACTACCCTATTTATGGCTTGTCTCTAGTAACACCATAATGCATAAGTAAAAGTCCTGATGCTGGCCAGCTGGACAAGGACCTGTGTTGACACAATAGTTCCCTTTGTTTCAATGTATTCAACAATTAAATAAATTGCTTGAACATTTTTAACCTGAAAGTTCAGTGTCCATCAGTTACAACAGTGCTTCATCTGACCTCCCCTCCTATACATTTACATCTCATTGTTTATCATTCTTTTAGCAATTTAACAGCTCTTACTCACTTGTTTTCTTTCCCTCTAAATATAGTATACCAGTTTGCAACAGGCTGTGTTTAGCTTGTTAGTTTCCAACTTTAAGAAGAAATACAAGCTTGTACCTTTAGGTCCATATTTGTGACAACAGCAGATCAATGTTTGATTTGCCATCTGCCTTGAGTACCTCTTATATCATCATTTCTTCAATTTATATTCATTACAGAACACCCGTCAGATCTGTTACCCAAATTATTCTGTGTCCATGTCATACCCCCAAACATGTGAAGCCACTACTTGTGCAATCACAGCGCAAGTCTTCTTTGAGAAACACCACATAAAAGAAGATTGATTTTCATCTTGGAAATGTCAAACTTCTGCCTGTAATGCTCAGCTACATTTTTCTGAAACAGTGAAGTTCAAAAAGAGCCATACACCTGACAGATCTCCGACACATCATGATAGATGTGACAGGTCTACTACTTTACTGCCAGAAATGTCCTCCAACAGAATGAGGCTATCAATGAAGAATAATAAATCTATCCCAGATCGTAGAACTATTTTTTGTATGTGCATAAGAGAAGAAACAACACATTTTTTATATCTCTGGATCCTCCTATTTTAATAAACTATTACACTAACTTTCTTTAATATTATACAACACCAGTTACACAGTTTAATCTTTATCTGTTTCATCTGTTCAATACTTCTCCATCTAAACTCCTAACATGCATTTTTGTATTATTAAGCTAGTAGAGGAAGAAAATACATAGAATTTGAAACAAGCTTTCCTGTTAAAAGAACAAGTTTTTCTTACCTTGTTTTCTGGTCCCTCCAAATGTATCTGTTGAATTACGTCCCCATCATCCTAGAAGACATTGTTATCAATACTGAATCAAAATTTTACATTGAGCGCACAGTGTGAATACATTTCTTTTTCCTTTTTTGAAAATTCCCATATTTAAGATAAATTACAGCAAGTTTGGAAAAGTTAATTTGACATACATAAATCAAAGCTTTCTAGAGAAAGAATTGGTTTGATTTATAACTAATGCCTTTGAATGTATTCTACCACCTACCCTTCAAGTAACAGCCTTGACTTCAGCAACAGAGGGAATATGCTCCAAAATACGTATTTTCTGAAGTCATTTGACCACAAGACTAACAAAACAAGCACAGCTATGTCAGCTCAAACACACTGATTTAAAATACGCTTTTTTTACGGTAACATGAGTACGTTTAACATTTTCAGTAAGTAGGCTCAATAAATCTAAAAACTGTTGCATGAGTAGATTGATGGTTACTTGTGCTTGTGTACGATTTAAAAAATACCTCCATGCATCACTGTCATAATTCTATTTCTTCCATTATTTTATACATTCATAAGCACATAGACAAGATTTAATGTTGCAGTAACCAAGACAATTTGAATTAAGCAAAGCGCACACACACAGAACAAGCAGATATGTGACTAAAGCTCACAAAATTTTGATACTGGGAACTTAATGATATGAGAATTTCCAGGGCTAAAGAGCTTCTATTTATGCACACACAACCACAATCATTTAGCTTTTCTTAGACTGCAGTTCCAAAGAAAAAACAGGGGTATGACAGAGTAGGAATATTATCGCACTTTTACACTCTTGTCTCATGAAATGCAATGGCTGCGTTTATAAAGAGGCCAAGTGTCACCTGTGTAAGAAACAAAAAGCAGGGTTTGCTTTGCTTTTGCATAAACATTAAACAAACAAGTATATAAACAAGACATGCAAGTCAGACACACACCTGCAACATACCAAAAGTGTTTGCGTAAGCCTAGATAACATAAGGCTCCTACCTTTAATCTGATAATATAGTCTTTGAGGGTATTTCTTCATCAACTGTCAAGGGATAAACAGATGCAGTGCAAGGGGGGCATTCCAACAGATTCGCACCTTAATCAACACAAGCTTGATATCACATAGTGCGTTCCTAGTTACTCCTCCTCACCCACACACACCTCACGTTACAAGGGGTCACCTGGGTCCACGGCCAGCCGAAATGCCGCTTCAGCAGCTCACTGCACACCGGCTTCCTTCTGCCTCGGTCTCTCAGAGGCCCTCGATCTCTCCCCCGGCAGAGGCTGGCCAAACCATCCCCAGATGGCCCCTTTCCTCCCCCCCACCCCAGCACCCTGACATCTACCCTTCCTGCCCCCTCAGGCATCCCCCAAACCCACTCCGCCTCAGGGCTGGGGCTGCCCCCGCTGCCCTCAGGCGGGCAGCGCGTGGGGGCACCGCACGTTGCGATTGGCCTGTGCCTCTCCCTGAGACGCTCCCCGATTGGCTGCCGGGAGGGATCTCAATCCGGTCCCACCCCCAGAGATTCCAGATGGTTCCAGAACATTCCGGATCACTCCTCCACCCTCCCTCACCTCCCTCTTCCTGCAGAAACTAAAACCCAAGCGTGCCACAGGGACGGCTCACCACATTTCCCTTTCAAAAAAGGTAAAATTGTTAACAAGCTGATCAGCCTGATGGGAAAGAAACTTAAATTTTGCCTGAAAAGGGTTCGGACTGCAGATTAATTAGCAACCGCCCCCAAAACTGCCTTTCCTTCGGCTTTCTGAACTCTGCCCAAAATGGATTTGCCTGAAAAACCAAGCAGAATTGCTGTCTGCCTTAATGCACCGCCTACTAACAAGAAACCACAGCGAAGCACACCTCCACCCGCAGGTAAGTGAATAATCTATAGCGCAATTTTCAGGACCTCACAGGCCCTGCCACCAATTTGGAAGTGGCAGTGACACCCTGCAAGTCTCAACCACCTCATCCGGCAGCAGCTCCTTCTCCTCCGGCTCTGCCCCAGTGCAGGTTGCTGTGAGGGAACGGTTACATGCAGCAAGGCAGGCAATGTAAATTGTTAGCTCCTGACGCCATTTTGTTCTAATACTTTGCCACAAGGGGTAGCTTGTTGGTCCTGGGTAGTCTAACTATAAGCAAAGGGGAATATGAAACATCAAATGCAGAAAATAAGAACAAAAAGCAGATTTCATAATTGTGTGTGCATGAACGCAAAGGAATCTCACCAAAAAAAGAGTTATCTTACAATTTCGTGTGTGGCCTCATTATCCCTGACACCTGGCTACACACAATTTCATTCTCATGGCTCCTGTGTAGGGCCAGAAAGTAACACGTTTTCATAATTCACATGAGGACACTGAAGTACACCAAGATTATGATAAACTTTCAAAGAATTATAAAATGTTCCCATGACAATCACTCTAATCTGTGCATCTCATAGCTATTGCTAGCAAGTGCAGTTTGTGAAAACAACGATACAGTATGAGGAAAACAAAATTAGTAGGAGCTGTGCATCGCTGCTTTGTAGTTGTTTCTGACAACTAATAAAAGAATTTCATATTAAGAAGTGCAGAGGGAGGAAACAAAGGGTAATACAAACGTTGGTATTTCTCTTCAAGCTTGGTAATATTTTTTGTACAGTACTTTCTCTGAGATCAGACAAATGCCCTGAAAATTCCTGGAGCTAACGTTTCATTTCAAAACAAAACAATAACTCTAAAAAAAAAATTTTTAAATTTTTTTCTAGGAGCTTAAATTACTTTTGGAATGTACTTTAATTTTTAATGATAGTAAAATAATTTTACATTAATATAGCGAAATTGCTTACTATGCCTGAAGCTATTTTTTAATTTTTCAGAACTGGCATAACAGTTCACGTAATAATCTCTAATTTTAATGTCATCATATTAATTTCTGATACAAACATAATTTTAAAACGAATTTAAAATAGATAGCAAGTCTAGAATCAGTACAACTCTTGCAGCATCGTGCCATTTTTTTCTTATTTTGCCATCAATAAGAGCAGTAAAACCAGGCTTTCCAAACTTTACACTAAGAGATGCTCATGCATATTAGTAAAATCACTATACTGCTCCTCTCTTGTAACAAAAATAGATAAATCAAATATTAATAATATAAGTCAGTTGAAACATAATTCGTTTCATCTTGGATTTCTTCTTATTCTTTGTCTTGCAATCAAAACCAACAGAGAATCATACAGCCATTGTACCCCAATGGCAGAAACAATAAAGAGTTGTATATCCATTGCACCCCAATGGTAGTGGATTACAGTATATCATTCAGTCTTAACAGAACAAATATTTGAAAGTACAACTTTGACTATTCACTTTACAGGAGAAATTGTTCTTTAGCAGAGTGCTAGTTTTGCACATTTTCCTCACATTGTTAGAACTCTGAATTGCTACCTTTGTTTCTTCAAAACAGCTGCATTTATTTACATTTTAAAATAATATGGTTTTCCACATATGGTATCATCTCTAATCACACTGCACATTACACTGGGGGAAGAAAAATACATCTATCAACAGCCCATCTCTGGCTAACTTTCTTACTGGCATTCTACTGAGCACAACACTATGAACTGCTGGTAAGGGTGTAACACAAAAAACAAAATTAACATCGATGCACTAATGGCAACAAGATGCACTTGGTGCATATTGTTAGTAGTAAAAATGTAAGAGCAGAGCAAGTTGTGATCACGATAACCTAGACTTCAAGACTCCTGGAGAGCTTCAGGGTTTCTCATGCAGGTGCCTGGCCTCATGCTCAGAGATGTAAGAAGCAACATTGCCCTCTCCACAGCTCATCCTGTCTTGCTGATAAAGACAAACAATGCCCAGGCTGAAACAGAATACGCAGGCTAGCTCGCTTCCTTGTCTGGGGTATTAAAGGGCTGGAAGAGATTTCCCTTAAGAAGTGTGAATAAAATAAAACTGCAGGAAAATAACAAGTTTAACTGATACAGGGACATTTGCCTAGAGTCTACCATTACCCCAAGACATAGGCAGGGGGGTAATCTGCAAACTGGTGCAAAATGTAGAGTCAATTGTGAAGAATTATATTTGGAAAAACAGACCATAGAAGAAACTATATGAAAACACTCTGTAACACAAAATGATTTTGAACAGCCATTCCAATTCCAAAACCTAGAAAAGGCTCCCCAGATCTAGCTTTCAGTAATAACACTTAACTACATAATCTTGATTAGCCAAGATCTCTTTAAAATCTTTCCTTTATTATTAGCACAACTTAGATTATCCAGCTGGTTCACTGTTCACAAATGTTCTTGACAGAGGAAAGAGGAAGGAGTATGATCTGCAGAAGAAAAGGAGCAGGGCAGTTTCAGTTAAGGCATGGGCCTTCAGAGATCAAAGTCAAATACCAAAGAAAAGGGAAAATGGTGCAGTTATCATAAGATAAGCATATTTTCTCCATGCAATTCTCAATGTGACAGTAGGATACTGAAATAGCAACATTAACTACACATTAAGTCATAGGAAGGACCTTTCATTACAATTTAGTCAAGGCACAAGCCTCTTATTCCCATCAGTCACATCCCATTTGTGTCTGCTGCAACCCTGATCTCTACCCCTGGACCAGGGACCTTAACTACTAAGAAGTGGATTAATTGTTCCATATAAAGAATGACTGATATCTGAAGAGAATTCAATCCTGGAAGTCCACTGCTGTTTTCCGCAGGCATCACCATCTAAAACTAAGTTACCATAGCTGGTTGCATACCAGATCCCTGTTTTCTGGCTTCCTTGGTCTTCTCTGGTTACTCTTCAGTCCATCCTTTCAGGTCCACAAGACACAGGAGCAGGAGGTTCCTGCTCTTCGGTGGGTCTCAAATCACATACCTTGCATTTCAGCCCTGCTCGCCTACAGAACAGTTGCCTCAGGCTCTCTGCATAACAGTCACTCTTTGCCAGATGGTTTTACTGATCAGCAGTTCCCTGGGTGAAAAGAAAGCCTAACTTTGAACAACTGAGAAACAAAGATCTCTTGTGGGTTCTTTCTCCACGTGTTTCAGAAAAGTGCAAATACCCTAGCTTACACGTTAAAATGGCTTCTTCTTCAGGTGTTTTAAGGAAGGGGTTTCTTCTATGGTGACAAAATGCTAAATTGGTTCTAAACAACTGCAGAATAGATGCCTCCATTTCATTATGTGGTTTGCCAAAAAGTGGAAAGTGAAAAACAGTTTCAAACCAACAGCAAAAGTTTTCTTATTAAACTAGGGCAAACAAGATCCAAAGAAGTCTGGCATAATTTTCACAGTTGTAGTAAATTTTAGCTGCAAAATAAAATCAGCATTTTCTACTAAAACCTTCTGAGAACTTACACTGCAGGTAGTGTGGGGACCTCAGGATCGTCCTTCTTTCCTTTAGCTATTGCCATTGTTTACCAATGGAAAGTCATCTAAGTCAGTATTTAAAAATAAACTAATCACCAAATTAATTAAAGACAATAAATATTGAAACTTTTTTCCTGATGAGATTAAAATGTAGTCTATTCTAGGTCAACCATGTTCTAGAGAAAAATATATTTGCTTATAGCTGCAAAAAAGAACATTAAAGCCTTTTAGGAAATAAAGTAGTACAGAAATTAAAAACAGCACTCTCTGCAGACCAATGTCACTTTACAGAGATTAGTACAGAGCTTCTTCTAAATTTTTTGAAGTGCTTACTTAAACTAATGTGACTCTGAAACATTTTACAAATCACTGAAAGATGAGTACAGCTAAAACCCAGCAGACTCCTTTCCCCCATTGTTCTTAGATTTGTGAAGAACATGTTATTCAGAATGGCCTAAGAGAAGTGAAATTGTATGAGGCAATAAAGAAGGGCGACCTCTTACAATAAATTTTTCTTACTGCACATTAGATTAGAAAAATTAAAAAAACCTTTTACATCCTTTAAGTACAGCTTATATGGCTTCCCCTTCATCAAGATAGGTAATCTATTGCTTGGATAGAAAAACAAATCGTGGTAGAACAAGGGCAGTGACTGAACAGGTCTCTCTCAAAAACTCCATGAATATACCTATCCACACATAAAATAACCAGCTCTTGAGGCAGTAAATAAAATTCATCCCTTCGCTGGGTATGAAATACAGAACACTAAGTAATTCAACTCCCAAACAGTAATTACATGATGTCGAAAGCGGGACCTGTCAACCCTGAGAATGCAGAGATGACCCCAGGATGCTAATGCTTCCACTTACCACACTGCAAACTGGAGAACTAGCACCTACTTTAAATAAAGATTCTGTGATGCGTGTCCCTGATGCATGGTGGCTTTATAAATAATTTCCAGTATCCTAGACCTGAAATGGTTGGCAGCCAAGACAATTTCCAAAAGCATACTGAAATCACCTGAGGAAATTATTCCAGCTTCTGCTTGCCCTGCTCAGGCAAGAATTAATTCTGTTGCTCCTAGCACATCAAAATCACCTGGAAGAGGGATTCCCAAACTTCATTAGGCATTACAGTATGAGACAAATAAGTACTAGATCTACATCATACACAGCCCACCACAACATCACAAGCCA
The DNA here is from genome assembly GCF_000737465.1 of Haliaeetus leucocephalus. NCBI lineage: Eukaryota > Metazoa > Chordata > Aves > Accipitriformes > Accipitridae > Haliaeetus > Haliaeetus leucocephalus. Next base: position 1,848,824 of record NW_010973123.1, read on the forward strand.
GCAAAATAAATATTGGCAGCTCCCACCACTCTCACTGCAGACGCTGGTACCTAGGCAAGAACACTTACCAATGCACTGCTGTGTAGCTAGTAAACATGAGACTGAGTTTCCAAAGAAAGCACAGCACAGCTGTTTACAACTTTATCCCACACCAAGCAAGATTCCCTTGCCTGAAATCCTGTGTTTCTTCTGATCTTTTCAGCACTCTTGCACCTTGCTATAGTAGTAATAGATCCAGGATACAGTAAGTGGCCAGGGATTGATTTTCTGCGCTCTCTTTCTAGTGTTATCTGTCCATATAATCAAGGAAGTTCATTATCAGGACAAGGTTTGGTCACAAGAGAATGATGTCCACCTGGAAAGCCTAAGAATCACCTTAGTATGGGCTGAGCAATGTGGGCCTTCAGTGGATCTCTACCCAAAAAAAAGCCCCTTGAATTTTGTGTACTCTACCCTTGGCAGAAAAGCAGGTGTGTTGGTGGTGTATGCCAGGAATGGAGTGTCTCAAAGCTCCTCTGTTTTCCATTAACTCGCTTTAAGTACTGGACCCAGCAGCATCTTAAAATTAGTCACTACTGTCTTTCTTCTTTGCTCTTCTTAACAGCCTCTATTTATCTCACTGTATTCAGACACAATACAATCAAAAAGTGAACTATAATATACATAATCATCATTAAAAAAAAAAATTACAGCTATCACTGTCCTTTACTGTCCAAAAAAACACCCCACCCAAGTGGCACAGATAAAAAACAGGTCTAGCAGCATGTCTCTGTTACCAGACTACCTTAAAAAAATTGAAAGATAAGTCTGTCACAAGGTTGACTGAAGGTATTTGTAAAACTCACTGTTATACATACTGATTTTAGAAAATTTACTGTACTGCTAGCCCATGTATCTAATCAAACCTCTACAAAGGCATCTTCTTTCCTTCAGGACTTTTCATGTCTAGCCCATATAAAGGAGATATATTCCTTTAAGTGGCAATGATTTCTGAATGATACATTTCTAACTGATTTATGCTTTAACCAGTGTGTATAAAACTTGACAGGAATCTCTAAATTGATGACTATTCCTACATTGCTCTTGCACTGCCTAAAAGGGGCAGTATTTGTTTGAATTCTTAAAAGAGAGAGTCCCAATCTTAAGAGATTGCAAGGACTGAAGAATACCACTGATGTGGTGATAAAGGTTGGTTGTTTGGTTGTTTTTTTTTTTTAAGCAAACAAAATTACTGGGAAATGTACACTGAAATAAAAAAAAGTTAACAGGCTTCTCTCAATGGTCAATGCTATCTCTGAAATCATTATGTTCCATTGTTAACAATCAAATAATATGAATAACTATGAGAATTATTTTGAGAACTGAATAGAGCTGAATAGAAGTCAGTTTACCCTGCTAAAAGAGGCAATTTTGATGTTCAAAGGTGAACTAAGATACTTACATATTAACATCACGGGGGAAAAAAAAGAACAAACTTGAATTAAGGAAATAATTTTGTCATCGTCTTGTTATTTTTTAAGGAAAATACTTCCCGAAAACTTCCCACAACAGACTTTTTTTCAGCATTAGCGGCACCTAGAGCCAAAGACAACTAGTTAAAGTACCTTGCAATGACTCAGATGAGGCAACTTATCTTCTCCAAGCTAATTAAAGGGTTTTTCCTCTGTGCCTGAAGCTATCTAATCATGCAAGAAGTATTCCCCCATCATTAGAGATGGCTCTCAAATTAATTTTGCAGTATGATGCAACCTGAATTTAGTACCCGACTTTTTAATTATAATAGTTTGATGCAAATCTTCCTAAGTTTTCAACATAAACATTAAAAAAAAAAACAAAGTACTTGATGAAAGGCAGAGGCTAACATGATTATAGGTATGGTCCTAAAATCAAATACTTAAGACACAAACACTCAAGGATCCCTGAAGGTCCAGATAATGTTTGAGGCATATTTATAAATCATTGAAAATGACAGGTATGTATTTAGATATAAATTTATAGATCTAAACAGCAGTTCTGTTAATTGCCTCACAACGGATCAGCTCCTCCAGCAGAGTGACTAGTGAAATTATGGCTACAGAAGTGAATGCTTACCCTACTGCTCTCCAGAAACTTAGCAGTTACCCATCATTAAAAAAGTTCTTGGCTCACGTGGACACTTGCAGAAGTAATTTCCGACTGTTCCCATTCCCACTACCCAAGTTAAAACTAGAGTAGCTGCAACAAAGGACGTCACTCATAGAAAGACAAGCCAAAAAGAGAGGAAGTGGGGAGGATCATTGGAGAAGCTTGTACTAGCCAAAGGACTGAGAAATCCAGTTATGATTTGAACATAAAATGTATCATATCAAAAAAATGAATAATGAAAAAATTGCAGAAAAATGGTGGAGACAACAGAGTTGTTTTCAAGGCTACCAGAGACTTATGCTGTGACTTTTATTTATTCCTTTTACCTTAACTGTGCTGAGCTACCGAAATAATATATTTCCTCCCAGTTCTGGCTTCAGGTTTAGCCTAGCAAGCATTTTGAAAGCCTATTGTGATTCCCAAGTCAACTCCAAACCAAAGTTGCTTCTGGATGGGATAGGATTTTCTTTCTGTTTTTAAAATTAGGAGAGCCCCAGAGTGAATGTGGATGGGGGTAAAATCGGTACCCACCACCTGGAGAAACAGCTTCTTTTTGTTTGAATCTGACATAAAGATAACCCTTTTCTAACCCAGTAAATAAGACAGACACACACACAAAAAGCTAATGCCATGAAGGAGCTGTGGGACATGTGCATTCCAAAGAATGCAGTTTGCTGTATTTCTGTGCTAAGTTTTAAAGAATTATGCTTTATGCTGGAAAACAAAGACCTAAATCACAAAGGGAAAACATGTCCTTTGCGTTGCACACCATTTGCACTCACTGTATTATACATTAGCCAGCAGTCAAACAAGTTAACTGATAAAGCTCTTATAAGGCATCATCTCACATCCTCAGCTGCCAGGATTCCTTCTAAGATGCTCAATAACAAGTCCTCTGTTTAATGTCATTATACTCTTCTCCTTAAGCTCTGCTTTCCCTTGCAAAGTAATCAAACTATTAACATTGCCATACAGTCTCTGAAATAAAAGATTTATGAATGCAAGGAATACTGTGTTGCAGTACACTTCACTGTTTTGTTGTCTGTGTGATTATTCTGAAGCTAATAGAAAAATCTTATTCTAATCAGTGCAGCAGGCTTCTTAAAAATGACTGAGATTTCACACTCTTTTGTTATTTGTAACTGGCCTTAAACCAAGCAATTTTGTTTTCACAAAAGACAGACATAATCCAAATGATTAAACAGCTAGAAGTCCATTGCTAACCAAACAGACTATGTAACAGTCACGCCTGAGATAAGATCTGTATATCATTTTGGCAGCTCTATCATTATATTTTTTTTTTTAACTCTTGGCAGAAACAGGAGCAATTGTAAAGGGCCAAAAATCTTTCAAGAGATCTTTTAATTTCCTTTTTATTCTTCATAATAAACAGAATAAATATGTCATCTTTTAATATGCTGAATTAGGCAAAGCATTTTAAAACACAATGTTGACTGGTATCAGTATGAAGATAGCAGCATATCCTTTATCAGTTTCTAAGTTCTTTATACATTTTTCCGGACTTTGATTTCTGGAATTATTGGCTATCCCAGGGAAAAAAAAAACCTGGTTGCAGTCAATACTTAGGTTGCAGAGCACATTCCACTGTAAAAGTTTCTATTTTCTTCTTTGTTGTTTGGAAGAAGGTCTTAGAGAGGCTGTTATCTTCTCTATGCCTTTAAGAATAGAAAGGGACGAGGCTGTAGGAGATGAAATAGAAGTTTTCTCTGGAATTCCACAATTCAACTGTGAAGAACCATCTTTTCCTGCTGTTTCTTAAGCTGATGGAATATTTTAATTGTTGTCCTTCTAAATAAATCCAAACAGGATTCTTCTTATCTGATCTTACGCTCCTGCCCTCAGCAACACTGCATGATGTGGAGCATGTAGGACCTTCCAGTAAAAACAGGGAAAGCCAGGATCTCCTATTACCCCAATCTGTGTTCTGGTAAAAGGCCTCAGAGGACCTTCTCCACCAGGAACACAAAGGTGTTTTCTCTCCTTATGCTTTCCAAGACAAGAGGAAGGAGACCAAGCAAGACTCCAGGGGTGAATTCATTTCCCATCTGTTATTTTTAGAAATGAGATGGTGACCACCAGGCTGTTCCAAACATTTTAACTCAGGCATCACAGCTGCTCCTGCAATAGCAACATTCCTGTACCACCAACTGAAGAACTTCCCTATGAAACACAAAAGCAGCACAAAAGAGTTCAAGGCTGAAGCTCTGATGACGACTGTAATGCTCCTTTCCATTTGGCACAACAACTGAACAAGCGCAAAATACTCTGTACACAAGATGCATTTTAGTGCAGCTGCATTGTCTCAGCAAACAACAGAGTACTTCTTGGAAGAGTGTACTGCATTTTTCCATTGCTAAAAATCGTTCAGTAGGTGCGGTCAGGAGGAGAGGACTCATCATAAAATGTCTTATCTGTTGCACCCATCAGGGCATTTGTGGACCTCTGTCAGCAGCTGGTGCCAGCAGGGCACCAAAAGCAGAGAATTTATGGAAATAATGAGTTACTAAATGGTAGTAAAATAACAACTGAAAGAAAACTGATATGGGAACTTTGACAGAAATTGTAGAGGTCAGAGCAGCCTGTGTTTTGTCATCAGCAGCATAGTTAAATACATAATAGAGCTTATTCCAGCGAAGGAGACAGCAACAATAAAAGTAGATGCTCAAAAAAAAGTGTTGTAACTTTCAATTTTGTTTGAATTAACTGTTTATCAGATGGGCAAAACCAGGAAGACCAATACAGACTTTAGTATTGGAAAATTCTTGGAATAAATTAGTTTAAGCTATTCACATACATGTGACATGAAACTGACTTTTGAAACTACATCCAGAAAGCTTGGAAAATAAGAGCAGCTATCTTCTTACTTTATGTTTCTATTTACACTCCACCTAAGTTCAGAACAGCTGTAGGTCTAAAACCCTTCCCAATTTTTCACAAGTCTGTTCTCTCAACAGATCACCAGACTACAAAATCTTCCACACTGCCCTAAAATGAGAAGTCAAGTGGAAAAGTCAAGCAAGAACACACGAGGAGGGACTAGGCGGCAATACTCTATTTCAAGACGGAGGGCCAGCCTCATGGTCTGCTTTTATGCTGATGCAAAGGAGACCAAAAGGTACAGTTAGAATGGTGGGGAGGGAGCAGGGGCTTACAGGGATGACAAGGAAACAAAGATGAGACATTAGACTGCAGCAACAAAACCACAGGGTGCAGAAGCCATCCTATAACAAACATTGGGGTTATACTTCATCAAAAGGTGTTCCCTACAGGTCACAGGTGAGAAACACAGACCATGTTAGAGGAAACATCACCCATCCATGCCATGGTTACACAGCTAAACGTAGCTTTGGGGATAACTGCAACAGGAAGATTGAAACTTTCACACCACCAGCCCTACAAGCCTCACCTTCCCACACTGCTTGCCCACTCTCATGCATTGAGAGCCAGCTATTAAAGCAGTGAAGTTGATTCTGAGTGCATACATGACTTACAAAAGCACAAGTAAGGCTAAAATATCAATGCCTGAGAAGTGCTGTCAGAAAAAGGCTGCTTGTACAACCTTATTTTGGACCCTTGTGGTATGTTTTCTGTGGTATAATGCCTGACTGTGTAATACCTTTTCTGTGGGATCTCCTCGTGAAAAATTTTACAGGTTGGACAAAACCAGGTTACTAATCAACCTAATATATCTTCTTCTTCAGAGTGTGATCTGAGATTTTGTTCACTGCACAACACTGAGAAACTGCCATGCTATATTAGACGCTCCCTCCTGAGTTTCTCTGTAATGCTTCACCAGCAGTAGAGCAGCACAGAGTCTGAGCCACAAACAACTGATATTCCCAACACACAGGGAGCTGCTTTCCCCACTAGACAGACTAGAAGCAGAGCATAGAGGACAATAAAAGCAATAAAGATTTTACTGGTTTCAACAGTCAATTAGAAGTGTCCCAGTTTTCACAGTGACTCTGTCACATGCTGAATTTACTCACATTTCTGAGCTTCTACAACTCAAGAACAATGGAATACAGAAGCAGAAATAACAGAGTAGTCTGGGTTAGGCCAGCTGCCCACCTTCAGTAACGGGGCTGCAGCACAGAAAAAGGGAGAGAATCCATTTATCTAGTGCAGTGTTCAGGAGCTTTGACAGACATGCTTTTCTAGTCCTGCTTCACGGTACGATATATTTTGCAATTTCTAGATAAAATGGGCAACAGTCCTATGGAACTACATGATCTGAATTTGTGTCTGCATCAGAGCACCATGTGTCACTACTGAGTGACATACATAACCTATGGGAAAACAGGATGTTATCTTTACAGTAACAGACTACATATTAAGCAACCTGTTAAAACTTTTGAAGGCTCTACTCTTCTACCTCAAAAAATTACTGCAGAACATATTCTGGGTTACAACCTGTGATTTATACCACAGACACTGGAGAAAGGCTAGGTATATGATCAAACCTCTCATTTTCAGAGGCTGCACCAAATGCTTATATTCAGCATAACAGCACTGCACATTTGTAAGATCAGCTGTGATATTTCCTATTCCGAGTTGTTCATTTCCTGAAGATTCACTGCATTTCATAAAAATATTTATCCTTATAATATATACACACATCAATTATATGTATCACATTATACACCAAAACAAGAGTGTACCAGTTCAAAGCATGTCTAAAGAGACCCTAGTGGTAAGCTAAATTTCAATCCAGGACATGCACAAGGAGCAGTGAGGTTCATCACAACGTTGCAGCCAGATCTGCGGAGCAGCAGTAGCATCCCTTCTGGCAAGGCCAAGAAAAAGCTGCTGTACTGAGCTTGTGAGCACTTGCTCTCTGAACTGCTTGCACTGACAGGCAAGTCCTCACAGACTGAAGAATATGTTCTGCAGAAGCATCCAAACTGTCAGATGTAAATATTCTTGTAGTATATTTGTATGCTTATTGTGCCAGAGGAAAGTTGAAAACTTTATGACATCAGGAGTTTATGAAACTATGTCTTGTCTTGATACATTTCACATATCTGATAAAAAAATAGATTATTACAGTGTACTGAAAACCCTCTGGCTGTTACTTCCCGATTCTGAGTTTCACACACAGATGACTAACTAGCCTAGAAATGTCTCGTTAGTGCTACAGAGCACTCTGTTCTCAGCTAATGACAGGCAGTGTAAAAACACACAAATATCATAAGAATGAAAAAAGGTAACTTTCTGAGTCAAATCAGCAGAGGCTCAATTTAACATACCTTGCAGTAACTTCAAACAGCAAATCAGAATGTGCCTTTCGTATCACAGACCAATTGCTGTCACTCTGGATTCCTTAAATCCATTATTTATCAGTGGAGAGGCAAAGGATCAGTCCAGGGGAGAACAGGAAGATACTTCTGAATGACCATATGGGCCAAAATGGTTCACAGATAAATTAATCTAAATCTACCAGTGAATGAAAAAAAAAACCCCCACCCTAAAATAATCAGTCTATGTGATCAAACTATATGATTGATAAAGGAAAACCTGAGCAGAACAGCTTCAGCTCTTTCTGCATCTTGCACAGTTAAATCCAGTGCTCTACATTTTTTATCATAAAAAATACTAAATCATAACTCAAATGCCATAAACTTGCAAGTTACTTGGCACATATAGCAAAACATGCCAACTGCGTAAGTGATTTTACAATTTAAAGTCTCCTTTTCACAAACTGTTTACATGTGAGATTTTTAAAATGCTATTTTAATCATGAGCTCTTCTACTTCTTTTTGCAAAGTCCGTTTTGCCTGGTTTCAGGTAGAGCTAGAGGACTGCTAAGATCTTGAGGAGTAAAACATGAGGTTTTATCTTCAGTATGACCTCTTCACCTGCCTATGTACTTGAAATTAATCTTCTTTTCAGTGTACATAAGATGAAGATAAGTATACAGAATTAGGGAGGGAGAAGTACCTACAGACTGTTTCACAAAACAAGGCAGGATGTACTTAACTTCCTAAATCTGGCAAAATGAAGGACAAGAGAATATATTGTTACTTTCTACATACACTGACTGTGTGAAGGGCAAACAAACTAAGCTAAGGAAAATGAAACTTGTTGGCAGAAATATAAATGCGTGTAAAAGAGCCATAGGTACTATGAAGCAGTATGTTCAGAACAGCCTCACTGTAGGAAACACAGGAACAAAATGACCTACTCAATTTAAGACCATCTTGATTAACGTGCAGAAGGATTACCTGGCACAGCTAGCTGGAAGAACAGCCGCCTGATGGCCTCTCCAGTCCAAGAGCCTTACATTGGAACAGAATCTATAGACAACACTGCAAAAAAACCATTAAATATTTGACACAGCACATCTGGGCAACGTACAGCAGTACCAACACACACAAAATGCAATATGGCAAATGTTCTCTGCTAATGATGGCAGCACTAGCACAGCCCTCCTGCCTCAAGGACATGCATGTTTGCTTCCACAAGAACTGCTGTTCTTCCGTGCAGTGCAACACACTCACACTGGATTTTGGAAGCTGTCTCACCCAGTCACAGCACCACCCATCACACTTGCCTTGTCCATTTATGTAAAAACAGGCACAAGCAAGCACTTCCACAAGGGTGCAGAACCACTGCAGTAGAGGCATAATCCTCAAGAAACAGAAAATTCCCAGCTGTTTGTGAACATGGACATAACCCATATTTAAAGCATATTGAGGCTGACAGAGGGAAAGAGGCTGAAGCTTTGGTCCACTTGTATTTCGTAGCTGCTACGTTACTGGTTTTCTGTCATTTAAACATACAGTGGTTTTTGTTTTTTTTACATCAAGATCTAGATATATTAAAAATGAGGAGTTCCACCTACATATTAAAGACTTCTAAGCAGTCATAAGAGAAATGACAGCTGCCAGTGACTAGCAAAACAACAGCCTGAGTTCTCAACTTAGCACTAAAAAAAAATTAAATAAATTTGGATTCACACTCAATCCTTCTATTTGATAATGACCTGCGCTCTTAGAGAGGCGATCTGTTTGTATTTTCATTCTTTTTGCAATAATGCTATGTTATTCCTAGCTTCTAAGTTATTCATCCATGGTCAAACTACCAAACTTGGATATTCTTAGAACAGAGACTTACCAAACGTCAGACAAAAGAGGATGCATCCCTCTGTTCCCTGCACAACACCTTCACTCAAGGATAAACCTGAAGAAATTTCTGAACTGTACTCACATAGGCTAGTAAATGTAAAGTATTTCATCATACAGAAAACACAGGGAGTTAGCCTCAAGAGCTTTCTCTACTACATGGCACAGTTCAGATAAGGCACAGAAACACACAAGAAGGGTTATTGCTGTAAATCCAAAGAAAGCTCTCATACTTACACTGGAACTGTAACAGCCCCACCAAACTGCATTTGGCTCGTCAGCCCTGAGGTTTGCTTCCCGATGGCAGTGTGCTCAAGGAAGAATTTAGAAGAAAAAAAAGGCTATTTTTGCTAGATGGAATATGCAGTTATTTATTGGCTCTGAGAAAACACCAAAGTTTGTCAAAAGCAAGAGATCACAAAGAGCTAGAGGTTCACTTCGTAGAAGTCCAAGTCTAAAACTACTTCAGTGATAAAATGACTCCACTAGTATCAGTGCAACAGTATGAATTTGCGTGATGACCTTGGAGTGATTCAGAAGTCACAATTCATCATTATCCAGCCAAGTACAACTAAATGCAGAATCTGGCCCAGGTAACTTAGAATTGTAAAGACTGAATGAGGATGACTCTTAGAGACACTAATTAGATTCAAAGAGTAAAGCAGAAAACCAAACCCTGCAGTATGAACATAAGGATGGAAATGGAAACATGCCTAATCTATTAATATTTTAAATTATTTTTTTTTTTAAATTGAGACAAGACTTTTTAAAAATAATTTGTCCACGTATCACTTCAATTTCAGAAAGTAATTTCAGGACTTTCCTTTTGCAGCATCTCTCTTCTCTCCTCACCCACCCATTTTCAGTCCTTTCTTTTTTCTTTCTATACTGCTCATTATTTTTATTCTATTAGATTTAATAATCTGTACATTCTTTTCCTGCTCACTTGCTGCTTGGACTCATGTACCCCATCACAAACTGTTAAGGCTACTTTGTACTTATGACTGTACGAGATCTTGCTTGCTGCAAAATCCAGCCATGTCTAGAACGGATTTTAGTAGAGATGAAGCTTACTCAGGATTAGTGACAAAACAGTGCCTTACACGCATACTAATTTACATCAAGGTAGCAATACTAGCATGTATTTTTTTTTTATTGTGAAGATGCAGAACAATCCTACCTTTTCCTCTTTTTTACGGGATGGGAGGAGGATTATGAATATTTTCTTGCTTTATTGGATAATTTATTGTAAGTAAGGAGCTTCATAAGGGTACAGTTCAAGGAAAAAAAAAGTAAACACTGACTTTGACTCAGCTCCTGACGTACAGTTATTGCAACCAATTTTAAGAGGCAGCACAGGGGGAGGTAGGATTTGTTCCCAGTCCTCTCAGGAAGTCATGTAAGCACAGAATCAACTAATTAACTTAACATCTATTTCCGTGCCAAAGCAGCAATAGCTTCCATTCATACATGCACTGACAGATCTTCAGGAGCAGAAAATACCATTAGTATACAGTGGGAAATGCTGTATACAGACCTTTAACACCTCCTCTGAATAATTCAGCAGAGCAAAAGGAGGCAACAAAGCTTACTCAAGGTGGCTGCAACTCTAAAATCCATGTGCCATTTTCAAACAACAGGAGTATTACAACTCCAGACAAATGTCAGAGCAGCAGCAAAATGTAACACAGTCAAGTACAAAGTATACTACTTTTGGGTGTCTAGGGTTTTTGTTCTGTTTGCTTTTTGTTTTTAATTTTATGTTTGCTTCTAAAGGAGGAGTTTAACTTCTATTTAGGGAAAAATGCTATAGTAAGACCAAGTACTCTATGAACAGAATAGAGTAACAAAACTGAAGGTTAACAAACACCACTATTGCATGCTGTCACAGAGTCAAGAAAACAGTTGTTAATTGGTGCTTCTCTTTGAGGCTTTTCAGAGTCTGTATTATTGCACTAAAAATGTTTAGTAAAAAGAAACTAAATATCTGCCAACAGCTACTGGCTGCTAGCCAGAATGCCAGGATGCTGTTTTGGGCAAACTTGCTGGCATGCCTTACAGGGTTTACTGCCTAGCAGGCCTTCTTTTCTGGGCAGTTCCACAGCAGAAGTGGCTGAGCAACAGTTTATTTACTTTTTGTTAATCAACAGTTATTGCTTTCAGAACAATTATACCACTCTAAGTGGCACAATATTGTAACAACCATTTTTATCAGTTCTTGAAAATGCATGGGGATTTGTGGACCGCTTGTAAAGAGTATGTGAAAAATGACTATGGAAAGCAAATATATAGCAGCCCATGTATGTGAACTGAAAATACAGAATTATACTCCACTAGAAAATACTTCCATGTCCACAAAGGCAGTATCTGCTAAGGTCTAATTTCTGCATGTTATGGTATTAAATGAATTAAGTACCACAAAAGATATATGATATATTGTTGCTGCCAGCTATTTTAATAACAACACTTTCATTGTTAACAAATATAGTCCTTAAAATTCATAACTTTAATTCTTAACTCTGAACTGAAAAATTTCATAGTTCAACACAGTATGTGAGAAAAAAAAAGTTTGGCCAAATAACTATGGAATAAGTGTCTCCTCAGTCTGTCTGCATTAACAAAAGAAACAGTACCAAAAATTACTATGCGAATAAGGGCTGCAGATTTTGTCATGTAAGAGGGTGGAGATAGTCACAATAGGAGATAAATACTTCTATCATGTATTCTACTTCGAGCTCTCTGTTTAGGTTCAATTCTGAAAATCAGAGTGATAAGTGGAACCAGACATCTCTGGGGTGCCTAAACCTAAACACACCTAGGATAAAAAGGTCTTGTTGCATTTAAGGGCAGTTGTAGTGGACCATGCAGAAGTTTCAACTTGCTAAGGGCATGCCCTTAGCCAGTTAGTAATGGGCAATTAAGGAAAAAAAAAATAAGGATAGGGAATAAGAGAGTGATTTTGTCATTATCCATCTTCTAGAGAGTGAGAAATTTAACATAAAGCCTTAAAATTTCTGCATCAGAAAACGGACCCTTTGCATGTAGTACTTGGTTGTTGCTTTTTAACCTCTCTAAAATCATATTTAATACCACCCTGAAGGTACTGAGGGATCTTAAATCTAGAAGTACTTAACTTCAGCTTCAACTTAGTTTTAACTTCAGCATTAGATTTCTCTTTCCTCAGTCTCTGCATCATCCCAAATGTATTCCTCTATGCCCAGAACTGGAAAAACAAGCTTTCCCTCAAAATAGCACTAAAATTTAAAATTGAATTGTACTGGTGAAGCTATATAATTTTAAGGATTAGCTTAATATTGATTCTTTATGCAATGATGTAATTTCTCTTCCTCAAAAAAAAAAAAAATTAAAAATGTTCAACTCTTAAAGCCAATTTCCAGCCTTCACATGACATAGGTTGGCAAGGGCAGTAGGCAGATGCAGAAGTCTGGAATGCATTTTTCTACCAGATGTTTCTGGGTCTTTCCTGGTCTCATCAGTGACCTTGTCAGGCAGCATTACTGCTCCCTATTTTGGCAATGTGGTGGTCAATGTGGGAGCCTAATGGAGAATCAGTTTTATTCCCTGGAATTCTTGCTTCATATAATGAAATGCTTTTCTGTACAACAACAATACTCTGTGATATTTTTCTAAATTTTCTCCAGCAGCATCATGAGACACATAATAATTTTATAAAAGTAGTTTAAAACTACAATAATGCCTATACACATACAATTTCTAAGGCAAAGACTCGTTACATGACTAAACTATCACTGTAAAATAACTTTGGATATGAAATACCCGAAGTTTTAGTTTTGAGTTTTGGGGGGGGTGGAGGAGGGTGTTGAGGATTAAAATCCATACTCTCAGCATCATCACATCTCATTCATTAGCAGCTCCATCTGATATTTACAGTCTCCTGCAAACGTCTGCAGCATGAAGAGATAAATTTAAACCACATTTCTAAAGTGAATGATATGTTCCAGAATTAGAACATGGTCGTTGACCTCGTGAGATTTCTCACCTTGTGATTGTGAATATACTAAAAGTAGATCGTTGTTTTCACATTTACTTTCACAGATGTTCATTTTACTTAAGAGGGTTGTAAAACATACACAGCCTTTGTTTCCCAGTATTTAAAAAGCTAATTAAATAACCTCTGCAAGTCCTGATCATTTTTATTTCAGAACAAACAAAGTTTTCTCCAGGGCAGGCATAATGCTGCTCAACAAGTACAGACAAAATTGAATTTTACTGCCCCAAGGATATGAACAAAATAACTGTTTTTTTTTTCTTACGCCCAAAGCAACAGCGTGTAGTTCTGAGATGACAGTGGGCCTCCAGGCTCTACAGTCTTCAAGAAGCTATGGGTTAAAACCTCCCACACAGGCTTAGCCCAGACTTTTTCATGGCAAACACACACACCCTCCTTATTCATCTTTGCAGCCTCTCCTGCCTCCTCAGTCCCACAGTGCTGCCCTGTTCAAGGTTCAGCTGCTCAAACCAACAGCTTTTTTTTTTTTTTTTTTTTACCATTTTTCAGTAAATCTCCATTTCTTACACACAACAGGCTGTTTCCCTAGTGCTTTCATCAGAAGAGGCACCCTTAAGAGGTCATGGAAAACTACATCTAGGTTAAGAAAGCTAATTTGCTGCAATGCCTCCAGAACAAAGTATATTCCTGCAGCTTGGAAATCAAGAGAATTACATAAATTGCATGCAAAAGCACAACTGAGACCTAGTAACCTGAAAGAAAATGATGAAGAAATGCCCACTTCAGCAGCTACCAAAAACGATATGCTAAAGTATTTGGATAAGGCAGTGGAGCAGAAAGTCATTCAATTCCATTGGTACTTTTTGAGCTGCAGTGAGGACAGCAACCATTAGAGCCAGGCATAGTACAATACGGGTCATTCTGGGACTCCAGAAAACATAGCATATTTGTACTTCTATGGAAAGCAGTGTCCAAAAAAAGAGTGTCTCTTCTCTTAGCGCTAAAGTGCCCATTTCCTCTAGAATTTTCTGGTCTTTATGTCCTGAGATTGTTCAGGATGCCAGCAACATCTGGGTCACCTGACATTTACTGAGTGAAATGAAAAATGTTTTATGTATAATTAACACATTCAAACTTCCTAGTTTCTGGCATTCACATGAGATTAATTATGTATAATATTTAGAGTGCTCAAATTTAAATTCTGAGCAGCTTTTGATTCTCATTCTTGAGAGCACTAATGAATCATCCTTTCATCCCATTTGGCTTCTAAGCAGATATGAGTACAAAAATTATGTAAAAATTAAAATGACCCACAATACTAAATCACAAATAGCAAAAGGTGGGAAAGAGATTTAAGTTATCACAATGTACTTCACTCTAGAATATAACAGCAGCTCCAGCAATAAAGTTTGTTTTAAAGTTCAGCTATATGAAACTTGTTCCTCATTCATTACACTAGATGTTTTACTGAAGTGCTGTCACAGAACATAGAAAACGTGTATTTTCACATTGTATATTCATGATGCTAAGGCCAGTATTTTACACCTATTGCATATTTACACATTCAAAGGTAATGCTCTATATTTTAACTTAACTTTCCAGGTAAAATAACCTTGCAAACATTTCCAAGGAATCTACTTCTACAGTACTTTTATAAGTTAGCAAAAACACAAAATGAGCAGAGCGCACAGACTGTCATGAACTCTCCATTCTGGAATGTATTAGATTTTCCCTACATAGCACCTGCAGCTGCCAGGCACTACCCCAGGCATCAGGTTTAGGTAGTAGAAACACAGTGATATTATACTGCCATATCGCTGGATGGTCCTGCTGCAAAATGTTTACCATCTACAGAGAAATCAGTAAGTTATACAGATTTTTCTCCATTTCCAAGTCAATACCCGTCCCTTTTCTTTTTCCTACTTAGATTTTAAAGATCTTCTTTGAAAGAGGGAAATAGATTGGGTCTGTGCAATCTCTCTCTGCTATACCCTGTGCTCTCTCTACTACACCTCAGTATTTGAGAAGACAAATACCATCAAAATAAACACTTAATAATCTAAAATATACCCAAAGGAGATGTCACATGAAAATTTTAAAAGCAAACAAGTTGACAAAAATAAAATCCTTTTTTATTTTTACTCAAATAAGGATCTTAAAAATAAAAGTCTCATTGTACATTTCAAGCATTTTTCTTCAATATACTTCTGTTACCTTAACAGCCTACCTAATCCAAAAGGTATGTAAACTCCATTCCCGTTCTCTTATGGATGATGATTTTTTGAATCCTAACCTTGAAAACCAAATCTACAACTAAAAGGTTTGACTTCTCACCCACCAATTCACAGCACCAAGACACTTCCTTCAATTGCTGTCTCCTTTCCACAAACTACTTTCCAGTAGAAGTAAAATTAAAGTAAAATAAAATTAGCCTAGGTATAATACTTCTGAGTTTCTAAAGCAGTAACTTCTGCAGGGTACTTAGACACAGGCAGTTCCCTTGTCAGGCACACTTAATATTTTCATATTAAAATAAGTCAATGGGAGGTAGGGTCCTTATGGTAAAGAAATAGAAGTCTTAACCTGCTACTTACCCCAGGAATTATCTTTTTCAATTAGTAAGGACATCTGAAGGCAACTGTATGTTTGTGAAAAGCTAAAAGAAATACATGCAAGAAAAAGATTCAGAAACAAAAAAGATGAACTTAATATATGGACATTTTTCTTTAAGAATCACTTAACAAGTGCCCTACTCCAGTCTGGGCACGTTCCTTCCCTTGTAAGGTTTAACGAAAGTAGAGAGAAGAAGAGAGCAGGGAAGAAAAGCAATATGCAGTAGAACTAATGCAAGCTAATGAAAAATTGTTCCCATCTTATTTGTATTGGTCCCAACAGTCATGTTTCAATTTAAATGACCAAAAAGTGCGATATGTAAGGAGTATGTGGAATGCGGAAAAAAAAAGTTATTCACAGAACTCTAATTTGTAAATTTCATGGACAGTTAATCTAAGTTAGAAACTACTCCCAAAATGAAAGATTTTCTGTTTACAGTTGAGTGAAATGCCAGCATAAACATAAAAGAAAATAGAAAAATAAATTGAAAGATCTTCACTTAAACTTTGTCAACATTTGCACAGGCCTGCCTATCTGCACTCACTCTTTTATATGAATAAATCTATGCCAAGTGACAAAATTTATCATAACTATAGAATTCATGCTAAAAATGCATTTGCATCTTTTTAGCAAAATTTAACCCCCCAAATCTGATATCAAGCTGCTGACCCAAAGATATTCACACTCCAGAATAAAGGAATTAATTTAATCTTGAACTAGTTCTTCCATTCCAATTATATTTCCATTACAAAAACTTTGAAGCATATCACCCTACGTAAAGGGATTCCAAATTTGAGTGGAAAATTCAATGCATAGAAAAAATATTTTTGTTTCATTGCTGCCACTACTTAGCTCGAGTGCAATCCCCTCTGACTTCTAAACCTTCAAGGTTATTTGCGCATTTTTTAAATTAAAATTTAAAAAAAGTGTTCCTATATGTTACCATCTCAGTCATAGCTACTTTAAGATTAATAACACAGTACAGGCCACCAATACGTATCTTGCACGTGAGTAACCCTTAGGTCTTCAAAGAACAAACACTGAGCATCAACAACAAACTGGAGTTTTCTGCATTTCCTATTCACCAGTTGCACATGAACTCTACACCAGTATTATGACTGATCAGTTATTTGGGGCAGATAAACCTGTGTGTAAACAACAGCAACAGCAGCATTTTAATTGCTATGCCACACACAATATTTAAGTTCAGTGACAGTCTGTACAGAACCGTAGTAACTAATTTTATTTACATTACAGGAACTGGTAGTGGCAAGGCTGTTTCAGATATCCACAAAAGAGAAACACATTAAAATTATTTTATTTCTCAATCATTTCAGAACCTCAAGAAGTTTTTTCTGCTGTACTGTGGTTAAAAGCATTCTTTCAATACTATATATATTAACCTTATCTCACTCCCACTAAAGGGTAAGCAACAGTCTTATTTTAATCTATCATAAATGTTTTCCCTCCAGAAAGGGATGTGTAAAAAGCCCTTGTGGTTACCTAATGCTCTGTAATGCACTCTCATGAAAGAAACTTGGGAATTCAAGCGTCTGTGTTGACCATTTGCTCTTTCTCCATCGCTGGCTGAGAACAACACAATGACATTAATTTTCTGCTCCAGCGCCTGCTGCTCTTGTCAGACCGTGTTAGGCAGTACAGGGCCAGATCCTCAACTGTGATAAACAGATGTTATGTCAATTTAGCCCAAATGAGAAGTTAGATGCAGGTTCTCATGCTATCCTCAAAACTGCGTTTGGAAACACTGAGGAAGGGTGCATAATTTTTCCACAGTTACCTGCCCTTAGAATCCTGAATTGCTATAAGCATTTTTTCCAAGTGGTATTTCAAGTCCTGGTCACCAACTGTACTGTGTTGGGTAGAGCACTATCTCCATGGGCTTTGTATCAGTATAACAGACACACAAATCACTCCACAATCTCACTGCCCATTTCACGCTGTCCTCTGCATTTAGAGAATAATTTTGAACATAGTACAAATATTAGAAGGAAACTATTAGTTAGTAGACACACAACATCCACATGCTATCTATGCATAATGCCAACATTATAACTAAAGCACTGGCCAGAAGAAACCTTGTGTTGAATTAATCCTTTTTGTGTCTTAATGATCATCTATCCCAACCTCCTGCTCAATACAGTTCAACTTGAATAGGCTGCTTAGGGCCTTGCCCGGTTAGGCTTGAAAATCTCCAAGGATGGAGTTTCTTCAGCTTGTCTGGGCCCTTTTTCCAGTGTTTAACCACTCTTCTGACGGAAGAAATTTTTCCTTGCATCTAACTGGAATTTCTCATCTAACCCGTGTCTGTTCTCAGGTGGGAAAAGCCTTGACCATCTCCTCTACACCCCACCACCAGGTGGTTAAAGACCTTTTGTTCCATGAGGCATATAAAAGGTGCTCACTTTCCCAACTTGCTGGAAGAAGTGAATTATATTTCACTGATTGCCACAAAAAGCCCCACAAAAAAACAAACCAAAATGCCCATGGAATACAACAATGCAATTGTCTAAGTGCCCTTCATATTCCAACACCATCTCCTGTTTTTCCTAGTCTTGTCTTTGAAGAACAGCGTTCCTGTTTGACACTGAAGAAGGCCTAGGAATCATTTACTTAAAGTGAAGACCACATTGACAAAAGAGAAAAAAAAATCAAATAAAATGCAAGAGGGATTACAAAAATCAATCAATAGTTAAATAATTCATTTACTGAAATGTCACGAAGTTTGCATCTTACAACTTTATTCAGCTGGGTTCCACAGAATCTAAATATAGTATTGCACTTCTTCAAAGGCTCGAGACACATAGCCCCTGCATCTTAGAATGCAGCTTCATTTCCTTTCATATATTCCTCATTTTATACAGATAAAATATTTGAAGATAAGTAATATTAGTCTTTAAACCAAAAGCCATAGCACCTACTGATACTCAATTCTTTCAATAATCTATTTATACGCTACATAGATGACTATCTTAACCTATAAAATGTCCCTTGCCATTCCTCTTTTGGTACAGAGCAGGTGTTACTTATTTTGTGGTTATCTGGAAGGTTAATAAGTCCAAAGTGATTAACCATGAAAGGAACTGGGATGCTCATGGACATCACTTTGAGGCTTTGCTGCTTAAGTCCCAATCCTTCTGTCTGCTTGCGGCAAATCAAGTCACACAGCACAGAAAGAGGGACAGACTTAGATTAAATGCCAATGTGCATTAGTGAGGGTATAAAGTAGATTGCAAGTAAAAGTGTAAGACTCACTATCCTCAAATATTCTGTCTAAAGC
>NW_010973123.1:1868004-1875514 GCF_000737465.1 Haliaeetus leucocephalus
AGCCATTCTTATTCAGAAACGAGTAAGGTCAGCCTGTTCCTCTTAAGCATTACATGAAGCATAACAATACTGTGTGGTACTGAGAGAAAACTCATCTTGTTTGGCAGTTAAATTATGGTAGATTCAATTTCACTTCTTCCATTAGCACAGCACAAAACCAGAGAAATTTTGTCTGAAATCCACTGAGACAGGAAACAGACAGACAAATTGGGATTCTGAGGTTCTGAATGACATATATACTGCTCTAAGTCCCGATATTTATTTCTTAAGTGAAGCAATTAGTGAACAAAAAGATAAACATGGTCATTTCAGTCCAAATGACTATTCTGCAGTTATTTTAAATTGGATACTGTTGTGTAAGTTTCTGGTTCCACAGGGATACAGTATCACTAGGAGATCTATTAAACCTGTAAACATACATCTCCACATACATAGTGTACAGAAGATTTTCTTTATAGGTTACTTAAAATTGCCCAGATAAAATACTACTCCTTCTCCAAAATCAAGTCTTGACAGCATATTTATACCAGTAATTGTCTTTCCAGTGCATCTCACATCAATTACTGTTTTATCATTACTATTTTTAGGATAGAAAGTTGGATGCCTACTAAATACTATAATGATTTTAAATGAACTTCTCCCAAAGATTACCTTCTCCTACTCAAGCCCATATTCTCCTTTGCCAGAATGGGGCAATATGTCACACTTCCCAAAGGAATATCCATCTTTGGTTGCTAATGCGGGCTAACTGCAGTAGCAGTGAGCTCAATAAAATACCACATATTTTGTCCTTACCAGTTCCATCTTTAAAGATGGATGCAGGCACATGTGTTTGGTTGGGCATTGTACTGAGCTCAGCTAACACTGAACCACGCAAAAAGCTGGTAAACAAATTAAAAGCTTGATCTGCTGTATCATTCCCTGTTTCTACACCAACAGTGTTACTCATGCTCTTAGAGAACGCCTACATAATCAACCATATTTCGCCTTCCATTTAGACATTTTTTTATATGCCTGAAGTTTAAAAAGTCATGAAAAACCCTTTTGAAGTTAAATTTTCCTTCTGATTAGAAGAGGCTCTTTCTAAGCCTAATGTTTGTTAATATGCACACACTGTTTTCAGTCAATTTTGCAAGGCTCTCTAACAGACATTGCTAGGGAAAAGAAAAAACAAAACAAAACCTAACCAAAAATCCTTCTTGTATTGCATTAGTCATCTGCAGGGGAAAACACCACTGCACAAATGCTCTCTGCACATATGGCATAATAAATATAAGCTACAGAGTACTAGTTAATATACATACATTTTATAATACAGTCCTTTATTATCCTGCTTTCACCTTGCAAATTCTTGCAAAGTGAAGATTTAGACTAATACAGTCTGTACTCACATATAAAAAAAGCTCACATTTAAATGTTTGTGGAGTTTTTGTTTGTTGGGGGTTTTTGTTTATTTGTTTGGGTTTTTTTAATTTATTTTGTCAAAAGTTCAACCTTAGGGATAAATCCAGCAATTAGACTTGTCCATTCAGACTCTGGAACTGTGACCTGGTGCAAAGATAGCAAGGTGTAAACATGGCTAGGTATTTCTGAGACAGTCAGTTGTTATGGTATTATGTTATTAGGCATTCTCAATTTAAAGACAGACGTTGATAAATCAACTCATGTATTTTTAGCAAGGAGTCTTTGATGAAGTAAAGGAGTATGAGAGCACACAATGTTTTTCAGGTAACTCCAGCCAGCCACTTCCACGCTATACAATATAAGGCACGGGCTGCTGCTTTTTAACAACTCAACTTACAATTACAATGAATCGTTAAAGCCTGACAGAAAATCAGATGAAGCTGTATAGCTGAAACAAGGCTTCACAGTACAGCAGAAAACCACTAGGAACTAGAAGACTAACTGCAAATTAGGGAATATTTGGATTAGTTGCTTGCAAATATCAAGATGGTGTTCCACAAGGTCCAGGTTCATCAACCACAATGATGACAATGACTTATTGAAATTTCATTAAAGAAAATAACACTAAATTTCTGGTAGTAATTTTCTTATCAGATGGACTGGACAAATGCACGTCTCTAGAGCTCTTCCATGTAATGCTTTAGTACTTTCAGTATGCCACAGTAATATGTATGAGAAAACCCTTCGGAAGTACTTGCTGAACATGCGTTACAACCCATGTAGGTCAACAGTCATGTGCTCACGACCTTTATGCATACCACAGAAAACTTCTGGGTTGTAACAGCTTTAAATGGAAACCTGTGACATTCCATAGAACAGGTCCCAGGCTAAGTCAGTACATGCACACAGAGGCCACAGTTTCCATGACCTAGTTAGTTCATCATTTTGTTTATCAAGAAGCAGCCGCTCCTCTTCATGCTCGCAGCTGATATTAAAAACAAGAGGCAGTATTCAGGCTAGAATGATGCACAGTCACAATTATGAAAAACATTAAGTGAGCAGAATTGAATTCAGCAGCCCATTTGATTGTGACAGGATGATCTACAGTAATGGGGAGAGTAGAACCAGACTATTCAGATCAATTAATCTGGACTTCTTAAAGAGGTTGCTAAATAAAGAGCTATTTGACGAAGTGCTGGATAAGGCCTATCAGACACATGAGCTACAATACAAAAGCCTTCCCTTTAATCCTTCATTTTGGAATCTCTGAGTTCTTACTGAATGAGAGACTTTTCCCTAGCTTTAAAAACTTTAGGGTTCAATGTTCATTCTTCTAAGGAAGAGCAGGGTGACCTTCAACGTGCACCTCCACCGATATTTAATTAACTGCAGGTAGCAGATTTGAGTGCTACTACATCCCTCTTGCCTGTTCACCCCAGTGATGAACACACTGCTCTACAGACCACAGTCTGAGTTTATATGAGATATGAGGTAATAAGATACAAGGAAAAAAAAAAAAGAAACAAAAAGAGATATTCAGGGACTTCACTGTTATGTGAACTATGAGGACATTAGGCTGAAACATTCTCCTCACATTTTATAGGAATTCTAGTAACAATTCATTGCTGTACATGGTAATGGAAGCAGTTCGCAGAAGCGGGTAAAATCACAGCCAGTCATTTCAAAAGAAAATCCACCATACATTTGGGGCCTGGTAGGGGGTAGAAGCAAAAACTGAGGTGAAATAATTCAAGAAAAGTAGCTCATGCAGGATGCTTCAATTATTCAAGTCCTTCAAAATACCTCATTGGACCGAAGGACTGTTAATGATAAATATAGAATCAACATCTTTTTATGGATTACTTTCAAATGCTGGTTTCTCTATTAATTTGAAGCTTTTTGTCTTCAATACCTTTCATTTCTTGTCTTGCAGTTCCTTCAGGTGTTCTGCAGTTACTCAGTACCATTCAGAAAACCAGGTGGAAAAGAAATCACCTGAGCTGAAGTTCACTAATTGAAGTGCTACTGTAAGTCACTCAGAGGTCACCACCTAATAGAGTGGACTTCAATTTGGAAAGGAAAAGAGGTACAGGTTTTTCTGTTTCATTTATGTTACTACTTTACTAAGAAGGCTTTATAGCACTGAGTTGTTTTCAAGTTACCCACACCATTCTGCATATCAAATGGCAAACAAGTCTTTCTGAAAAGCAGTATTAAAACAATCTCACACATGCACTGAGAGTTAGTATAGACATTCATCCTGCAGCTACTCCAAGCAAACATAGGCAGAGATGATACGCATATCATTAAAGACACTTGCAGAGTGTTTTCACCTCCTTCCTATTCTCTATTGAGTAACCCATCTTGAAATACTGTTCCAACCTTCCAGACACTGAACAGTTCAAAAGGTTTGCACTGAAATAAATACAACACATCATGCAGCTCCAGAAATATTTCTATACCCTCAATGCAAATAACGATTTTCTGAACAAAAATATCCCAGGATACAAAAGATTCAGTGCTAGCTTTTGAAGAGTATTTTTTAAAAGTGAATGTCACTTCTTCGCTATCTGAGCCATAGGAATAACCTATTGCTAGACACAGACTTTGTTTTTACCGTCACTGGAAAGGGATAGTTTCCTACAGGCTGGAGAAATGTGCTGGCAGCAACCCTGTGAAACTTTTCCCCTCGAGGAAAGGCACGCAGTGCATCAAGTTGCCAGTGAGGCTTTTCAGTCTCTACCCTCAGATTTTTTCAGGACCCAACTGGATAAAGCCCTGAACAGCCTGGCCTAACCTCAGAGCTGGCCCTGCAGCACCCCTGAGCAGGAGAGTGGAGCAGAGCCTTCCTTGGTTCCCTTTCTACCCAAATTATTCTTACTCCCAACCTTAGTTTCTCACTACTATAGTGCTCATCCTAGAAGCTGGCAAGATGATGAATTCGGTGCTGTGAAAGTCTTCCTTAAAACTGCTTTCTGCAGAGTCCCTCCAGCCTCCAGTCAAAATGATGGTAACTAAAGAATATGGGTTGTACAGGAAGAGAAGCTGGAAAGTGCCCAAGTGATGATTAAAGCAATGCCTACAATATTTAAAAAAAAAAAAAAAGAGAACTAAGAGAATATGTAATAGTGGATTGTGCAATGCAGGTGGCCAATTTTCCTTTGCAGTGAAGATAAATGACTTTGTCAGTGGCAATGAACTTATATTTTGTTTACCAGTATGAGCAGATGATAGCACATTATTAGCATGTAAAACTGTAAACTAAGAAGAATCCAAATGTGCAGTAACTTAGTACATCTAGCTGGGTCTTTGAAGCAAAGTCACAACTGTACTTATTATCACACCATTACAATGCAATTAAAAGTACAGAATGAATAATCAAGAACTTAATCAATTTCATATATCTCACATAAATATTCTCACCAATCACTTGCAACAAGCACAAAACACACATTTTATCACAGCACCTTGATCCTAAATAAACCATTATATTTTTACTTATATGACCTCCAGCCATTAGCACAATACTATCTTGTGAGTTTAACACAAATATTATTTGAGATTTGAAATAATTTGCTACCCTTAGATTTAGGAACAATAAAAACAGCACAGTGCAGAGTTGCGAAGCTTGCCTATTGCATTTGTAAGAACTAAGATCAGGATTTTTAAAAGTGATCTTAAACTGTAAAAATTAATAAGTTTAACACAACACAGTTACGTGGCCAAGGACATCATCCATTTTGAGCTTCTTTTGAAAAAATATGCAAGGAGAGCTACCAGGTGAATTTTCTGGCCACATTTCTTAGTCTCTGCAGTAAGAGATAAGTGACAGATGAGAACGCTGTTGAGCACTACCTAGCGAACATCTACTATTTACATATCAACATTTGTGATTTAAAGAATCTCTAGAAGTTTTTTTTATATCCCGTGTATGATTTCATTTTATTTGCAACAACTGCATTGCAATACAACACTTTTGTTGGCAGTTGTAGAACATTGTGATCTACGCCTATTTATTATATCAAAATTGCATTTACTTCATTCAAAAACACCGCTCTTATCATGGTGCAAGCTAGAACTGTAGATTAATAAAACCTGTATATGTTTCTTTTTATGTGAGTCTGAGTTAAATTCATAAAATATTAAAGGTATATTGAATTATGCATTTATAAAAGTACCATACAGTAAAATAATAAATCCTTAAAGCACAACTATCAGTTAGGACAATTGTAGTTAAATTCTGAAGCACACAAACTAACTCTCCCAATGTATATAGCTTAGTCAGCAATGCACATTACATAAAACTCCTAAAGTATGAGGACTGATCAATAAAGTTTGTGCTTACACCTGTAAAGTCCAGGGGAAAAAACACAGCACACTACGCAGATCAGAAAATTTAGTACATAAAACACGCAACAGTATAGGACAAGGCTGAAGTGAAGTATAAAAAGATGCAGTCAGTCAACTGTGGAAAGATGCAACATCAGTGATTTAAGTGTGTTAAATGTGAATTTTAATCATGTTAAAAAAACAACAACTATAAACGCTTCTCTCACAGGCTTGCTTAAATATGCATGGTCAGTTACAAAAGCGCAAACAGAAAGGATCAGCTGTTGTTTAATATCTAGGAAACACAGAAGTGTAATGAGTGAACTGCTATTTATGAGCAGTCTTTAAATGAAGTTAACATAGCTAGGGGACCTGCTGTTCAGCACAATCTTTCAAGCTGAGGAAAATGAAGAAACTTACTCAGTTCAGAAGAGTCCTAAATTTAATAGTAGATATACACACTACACTAGTAATGCTCAAACTTCTCAAATTTTCCTTAAGCTATGGAATCTCTTGTATATCCATTTAACCTTTTTTAAACAATACTGAATTAACAACATTAATAAAAATTCAAATCAAATCTAAAAAGAGTGTTTGGACACAAAAGGAAAAAAGAGAGAACTGAAAGCCACAACATCCTTTGTTGTGAACATATATCACATGTACACTCTGCCCTAGAAGGAAAGAAGGTCCAAATACTGAGATAGGCAGAAACTAGCAAAAGATTTGAAAAAAGCAACAGTTTACCTCAAGCAAATAATGAACAATCCTATTGAAAAGACCAGAATCTATCACACTTTTTTTGTCCTCTTGCCTTTAAACTTCATCCTTTTTCAGCTAGTATTTATTTGTTACTAAAGCTATACAGAAGCAACATATTCAACCTAGCAGTTAGACTCTGTTCTTAAGGTTGGAAATACTGTTTGGTAGAGCAATCACAGGGAAAGGAGGCAAGAGGAATACTTCTCTGAAGACTAAATGTATTCATCAAACTGATCATTGGGAAGTCATAAAACTCTAAGTCTTGGTACTTTCCTCTTTCTTCCTCCACTGAGAATTCAAAAACATTTCAAACATTTAAAATGTTATCAGAAGTTGCATGCTTTGCAGACATGAATATAAATAGAGTGGTTAATGCTCATCGAATATACTGCTGGCAGACAAGAGCTTGCTCTGAATTATTCTGCAAGCCCATAAAAAATTGCACAAGTGATCAACACAGTTCCATGATTTTGGTCATATAATTCACCACTCCGCAGAGCTTATTAGCTCAGGTTCACAGCCATGCTAACTGCTTTTAGTTTCCTGGACTGCAAAGAGAAACTGTCTTTCCCGAGCATATATACGCTGATGCCACATCCAGACTACCTTTACAAGCTACAAAGACAACCTGTGTGAGTCACACATATAGATATATGATTAAGATTTAGATTAATCTTAACTATTACAATTTCTCCTTTTAAAATGCTTTGTTTTGAAAAGAATTCCCTAGTTACCTACAGAATTTTTTTATTGTGAATAAAAATTGCAGTGGTACTCTCAGCACAGCAGGATCTTTGCTTACAAAATTTCTATTTAAAAGTACGAAGAAGGATAACTTGACCCAGATAATCAAAGTAAATACAAGAAAGGTCCAAAGCCACCACTGTGCCATAGCTATCTGACTTAAGAGAAAGACAAAGATCCTATAATAATTATACTTACCACAACCATTAATAACTTCAAAGATACAGAGTGTACAGATTGGGGGGGGGGGGGGGGGGGCACACAAAAAGGG
>NW_010973123.1:1875524-1912061 GCF_000737465.1 Haliaeetus leucocephalus
GGGGGTGCGAGTGGGGGGGGGGGGGGGGTGTCACATCACAAAGGGACTGACAACAAACCATTATTCTCTTGCACGTATTTATGGGATAGTGTAAGGGAACCTAAGGCAGCACCTATGACTACTTCTTGACATCAGAATAAGGCAAACTTCAGAGAGGTCTCCAGTTTTCCCATTTTCTGCTGTTCGTCTCGCTTGGTAGTTTTGCTGCTTTTCCGCACTTGCTTGCCCTCGTACTAGTAACAAAGCAGGGCAGCTCTGAATTTCAGCTTTTATCTCAGATAATTGTGTTGTCTTAGATTCAAAAACAGAGATGCAGTGATCAAAAAAACTTCCATTTTTATCACTTCCTCTCTGATCTTTTTCCTCACATCTATTCAGACAGGATTTGTTGTATGTCTGAGTGTCATAGACTGTTCTGTGCAGAATAAATAAAACCCCTGAACTCTGCCCTTCAGCTGATACTTATATCCCATACAAAGGCATCATCTAACCTCGTATTTCAGTCACCTGTGGCCTTCTGTGTGGTATCTTGGAAACACAGGAAAATTTACTTTCCTCACAGCTTTTCTGGAATTGTATTTTCCCATCACTTCAAAACTAGAAAAGTTTTTTGGACAGAAAGATCTTTTTTAATTACCAAATTCTTTTATGCTGGAAAGA
Organism: Haliaeetus leucocephalus; assembly: GCF_000737465.1. NCBI lineage: Eukaryota > Metazoa > Chordata > Aves > Accipitriformes > Accipitridae > Haliaeetus > Haliaeetus leucocephalus. Next base: position 1,876,185 of record NW_010973123.1, read on the forward strand.
ATCCTACAAAACTTCAAAACCAAATCAGACACCGCTCAAAGCTGAGTATTTTTTAAGCTCCACATTAATTTTCCTCATTTGTTAGGAGCTCTTCTGCCTTATCTTTTGGTACCCCACATCACACAAAGTATAGGAATAGGATCAACTGAGGTAACATCTAGTGAAGACAAAGGATGGAAACTTGAATTACAAGAGCATTTTGCTTCCTCTCTCTGTTAAAAATCAATCTTGTTCAGCATGTACTGGTGGGCTGGTGTGACACTGAAGCAATCCTGTAACTACACAACCCCCCCCCCCATCACAGTCGCAAGTTGTTCCTGTGTTAATATATTGACATGTCACAATCAATGTTTTTCAGCATAATCTGAATCTCTTTCAGTGAATTGATAGCAGAATTTTACACCTGAAGTGCTCAGGTTTGCCGTCAAGTCTCCCCTACTTAGGCGTGCATACAAATTTAGTCTTCTCTCTCAGAGCAGAGCAAAGCAAAGAAACACCAAACCCAAGACAAACAAAATATTCTGACCCTGACTCTTCTTCACTCCCTTTAGCAACTCATATCACAAAACCTTCTCCCGAGCACATCGCAGGGACTTGCCCTGTCTAGCAAAACCGCACCTCACCGTTTAGAGTTGTTTTTATCCATTAGGGAGCGCAGGTAATCCCTGCACACAGACACAGCTCCAGGACTGGACTCCCCTCTGAATACTAACAGCAAAATATTAAGCCAATCCATACAGTTCAAAACTTCTCTGAGAATGGCTGTCATTTCACCTCATGGACTCATGCTCTGAGTCAGGCAAGGATACTGCCCAGCATCTTACAGTGGAGAACTTTGGAAAAAACTGTACATAGTGCACCTGATATTCAGTGATAATGAGCAAACCCCAATTCTAGTCTTAATTCACAGTTTCATTCAAATGTTTATTTAATGTAATCTATCATCAGGATTAATGTAATCACCTATTCAGGACTTAATTAAGGTATTCTGGTGTATAAAAATAGTAAGAGAGACCAAGTAAACCAAACTATACTGTGTTCTGCAAGAAAGCGAGGCACTGTTTTATAATTGTGGAGAGCTGTATCAAACCCTAATGGCCTATTCTGCCATATTTCTTAAGAAGTATATAAAATTTTTTATATATAAACTAAATACTTAAAAATTTATGGCACCTTTTGACCAACAGACATTTCTTTGTTGTTAAATGTCTTCCCATTACAAGTTGTATCTGTATTAACCAATACAGGAATAAAAGCCCTAAAATACCATCAACTTTCCAATTATTAAATGAAGCCCACAAAACAACCCAGGAAGATGCATATGATTTTAATTATATAATACATGTATATATCCTAAATATAGACAGATAATCTATTTTTATGCATCATTCTAAACCTATTATAATAACTGCACTCTAGCTCAGGTAATTCAGTTTCATACTCTGTCAAGAACACACCATTGCAGTTTTATTTCAAAGATAATTATTCTTTTGAAGAACTTGTAAGAGAGGATGATAGAGTTCAGAGAAATTCTTTGCCCAAGTGGGATTTCTTAGGAAGTTTTTAGAAAGCAAATCAATAAGTGTTTGCAGATTGAAAATCTGATCACACTCATGACTGTCCCAAGAGGGAGCTGTGAATTGTCATTTCAGTGAAAGGATCTCAGCAGAATTAGTCATCTGTCCCTGAAAATTGCTAAAGGATAGGGGACAGCAGTGGGTGTAGCAAAGGCAGTCAGAATCAATATAGCAATACTGTGTGTTATTTATACTAGCAGGCCTTTAGCTTTTTTGTGATCTCTATTATAAGAAAGGTTAAAATTTCCTTTATGCTGCAATAAAATATTTGAACAAGACCAGATGATTATTTGAGGAGGGTCTGAGGAGGAACTATTGATAGGTATGATATTGCGATATGATGAGTTTTATTTCTAGTTAATTAAATCAAATCTGACTTCAGAGAACTAATACTCTCTGAAAGCTCTTGGATTTACTTTTTCCCCCCCCCCCCCTCCCTGCCTGCCTTCTAAAACACTTGCTGGTATCAAAGTAATTGCTCATTAAGACTGCTATACTTACTATTTCTACATGTAAACGATGTATAGGGATAAAGCTGACCTTATCTAGAAACAAAGACGATGACCATCTCCATGAAAGTCCTCTTCCAGAAAGTTTTAGACACGCCAGTAGAGAAATTATGATTACTATCCTACATCATCTCCGTGGGCACAGGAATATCCAGATGTCATAATTTGAGAGATTTCACCCGTGACACCATGCTCAGCTCACTGAGGACTCAAAGCTTCATTTTAAAGGACACCAGTGTTAAAGAAAGCCATACAAACAGCCGCTCTTCCAGCAGATTCACCTTGGAATAATGACAGGCAGGAATAGTCATGAACACAGAAATCTAGAGTTTACACCCGTGACCTAGCATTAGCCAGGCTCGAGGCATCCCGTTGTTCGCAGCCACCTTTGGCATCTGGCTCTGGCGGTCTCTGTCAATACCAAGTATTTTAATCACTACTGTATGACTTCCATTTTTTTTTTTTTCCTTCTCTCAAGTACATATGGGTTCATGCTGCAATCACTGTTCATTCCCAATCAATTCAGCTCGGATACCAGTAGCTATCTACATCTATCCCTTAGTTGTTCTTACAAACTACATTTTTATGCATACCTGGTCTGCCAACATCTTATAACTTCTTTAATTTTTCATCAAGAAAATGACAGTATCTGAGAACATGCTACAATGGAGCCATATGCCATGCATGCAAGGAAATCAAGAACAGAAAAAAAAAGATTTGGTTGTGCTATATTTACCAAAGTAAATGCATACATCTTTCTGTGTGCCTTCCTCACTGCAATGGAGGAAACAGGAACTGATGTTCTCCAGTGCCATTTCTGTATGACTACATGGAATATTGCACAGAATTTTGCATTTTATTACCCACAGAGAAGCTGATAGACATTTTGACTTTACACCAACCTGTTACAAAATCAGAACAGAATCAATTCAAACAATTTAAAAAAAGGAATTTCTGTATCTGGCTTCAGTAGGTGGAAATGCTCTCAATGAGGGGGTGGGAGCTTTTTAAAAATCTTTTTTCTCCTTTCTTTCATTATCTCTCTTGAACATTTCCTCATCTCTCCTCCTTTTACTCCTACTATGTGAGCACGTTTCATGTATAGTATGAGCAAAAGATTAGCTGAAACTGAAGACATAATTCAAGGACTTACCTCCTTCAAGCCAAGTCTCTCCAGCAGGTCCAGAAGACAGCACAAATTACTCATTAGAACCGGACAGATGACTAACATGATTGTCATGAGGACCAACGGTACAAGACATAGAGGTTTTGTAGTTGATGGGCATTTTATTCTGTTATCCATGTTGGGTTTTCTCATTGCAGTGGTAATTTATCCCTTCTTGTGGCATCAATACTGGATCTTCACCAAGTGAGAGTAGATGCCAGAGTTACACAGGTCAGATTAACAGTGAATGTAGAAGGCAGTAACATGTATATCGTATGGGGTTGCCAAGAGGGGAATAAAACTGTACAAGCTCTCCATTCATGAATCTCTGATGAATTCTTCAAGAGCAATCCCACCTCCTACTTCCTTAATGTGTATAACTCCCTTCCACACACATTGATTTGTGCAATCAAAAATCTCTCACAAGAATGTCCTCGAAGACTAAAACCTTGCTCACTCTTGAAGGAAAAGCTCTCAGGGGAACAGAAGAGACAAATACTAATTAGTAACAACTTCATGACAAGTGGAAGGACAATTTTGTGATAATAATTAAAATAAAAATGAAGATATTTTCTTTTCAGTTCAATCTTGTACCGAGAGGAATGAAAAATACTTTTCGTGGTCTCAGAAACAGGTCATCATTTTGTTTCACACAAACAGTTGCTATACTGAATGGCACCCTATGGGTGGCCTGGCCTGAGAAGAACAAGTGAAGAGGTAAAAGCACAGGGAGAGGAAGGAGCTGTAAGTAGACATTAACAACAAAAGCTGCTTCTCAAAATAAAATATACCACCTAGTTAACCAACATGGACATACAGTCCCTTCCTGCATCCAGGACTGGTAGAGCAGCTGCAAAATACGTGTGCTTCAAATACCACGTGGAAAGGCAGCTTCCCTAGCTGGGATCCTTCCCTTGTGTTGCCTGGCCCATACTGCACCATACCCCAAGGGAAAAGGCACCCTGTCTCAGCTAGATGCTAAGCTGCTTGTTCCATAATGCAGCTCACAAATAGCTTAAAAACCAAACCCACCACATACACAAATCCTCAAAAGCCTTTCCAGACCCCTTCATTCCAATTGATGCCATTAAGGTGATCTCAGATCCTACAGAGTCCTGTTGGGTTTCAGGTCTACCATGATTATGATACTCCCAGAAACCAATCTATGATTCTGTATACTGTTGGAGAAACCTCTAACATTTAATCAGAATTTCCTTCATAGTCCTTTATATCTTACTGTGAAAAATAATAACAGAAATAAGGTAATTATATAAGTAGCTGCTTGGCCAAACTTCGGTGAAAACTGTAGTCAAGCTCTAATCAAGCTAATAGGAAGCAGAATGACTGGAAGAACATTAGGGATGAGGAGAAATAAGTGAAACCTGGCTTTTACTTGCAGAAATCAGTAAGCCAATACAATTGCAGACAGATGTATCTGTTACCTCATGTAGAATAAATTTGTCTTATCGGATACACATTTTACCTTTCACAGATACACAAATTAAGATGGCTTTGTTCTAGTGATTATAAGAGCTCTGCTATAAGGCAGTGTTCCTCTAGCACTGAACCAGACTTTGTGATGAAGTGCCAATTTACAAATGCTTTTAATCTTCTCTAAAATTTATTCTCTGAACTTAGATGAGTTAGGCAACAATTGCCTGATATATTTGTAGCCTGTCAGTGTTCTCTGAAGAGAACAGCCCTAGAAATCAAATAATTTAACTAGCACAAAACTTGGCTTATCCCAGTTTACCTGCTTATTTACTTATCGAGAACTAACTCAGGTATCAGTCAAGGACAGCCCCTATAGACATCAAACTGAAGAAGGTGAAGTCATTGAGCATCACCCTTCTTCACCAGAACTATTTGCTTGTGTCCATACAGGGGAAAAAGGGAGTGCTGCCAGCATCCAGGGACGCTGGTCCCTTGGAGTTAGAGCTGCTCACAAATAGCTGAATCTGTGAAATACTGTGACAATATGGCTACTGTGAAATACAGTTCACCACACAGCTTCAAGCTAGCACCTGAACTAGTAGTAAAATAAACGCTCACTGAGATAACATCCCTTGTGCAATGCCTGTTAGGGAAACAGACCATTCTCCATACTACAAAGAGGCCCCTCTTTTCTCACCAAATCACCACAAAGATTTTACCGCAAGACTGAGGAACAGACTTTTTTTTTTCCTCTAGAACTTATGAAAATTTGTCATATGCTCATAAGAAGTTAACTACTAAAAAAAAAATCTGTTAAGTTTGGAGGTAAAAGAGTGATAAGAAGGCCCAGAGGATGACTTTTAAAGATATTTTCCTGAGGAGAATACGGAAATCCCCCTCATCTGAGGAGAAGTATGGAAATTATCAAAACTCCTCTTCATATTTCCAAAAGCCCCAAAATCTCTTACTGCCTTATAAAACCTGCTAAAAACCCATCTCAATCCTGCTCAGTTACACCTTATTTAAATCTATCAGACCACCTTCACAATTGCCTTTAAACTTTAGCACTGCAAGTCCAATTTTAGACGACAGTGAGATTTGCAGAAGTTGAATGGAAGACACATGCCTCCAATCTGGAGCTTTGTGTAACTGCATTCAGCCATAAATCCTTCTGAAGTCACAGAGCCTGACCAATAAAAATTAAGTTAATTATAGCGCTGTTTTAACACAAGTATGTAGGTTATGCAACTCAGAAGAACAACTCAGTAACTATTTTAACAGGGGTCATCATTATTCAGAGAGACTTTTGAGAGAATGCTCTATGTGGTTTAATAATTTAAAAAGAAAAGGTTTCAGCAATTGCAAAAGTGATTTTTTATGTTTTCTATAGAACAACGTGTCTTTGCTACCATGAAATAGAGAAGACAACAAAAAAAAAACCATCAGAAAGAAAAAAGGAAAGCTCTTCTCATCACCTTTAAGTTCCTGCTGTGCATTGGGAATTTAAGCCGAAACGGCCTCTTTTCCCAAAGAGAATTTTAAATGCTTTTCTTAACTGAGCATGTATTAGACTTAATCAATAGGCAGCTAGGGATCAAATCTTCAAAACCAGGCAGCACCCAGCAGCTCTCATTATGACCTGAACATCCAGTTCAGCAGATGTTCAAGCAACTAGAACAATTTGGGGACTTGAGATTGACCCCTTTCATAGATGAAAGAAAAAATGTTTTGTATAAGCATAATTTTTGTGTGTCGTTCCCCCCCCCCTTCTACTCTGGAGAAAAAACACTCTTGGTTCCTGGACAATAAAAAGAGGTTCATAAATCTTCAAATAGATCAAATTCCTTTTGTGGTGTTGTTTCAAATCCCCAGCAGCTGTAAGGTTTCATATTTTACATTCAGAATTACAAGAAACAATGTTTCATTGAGAGGTTCTTCTATTCCCACTCTCAAAGCACAGGCTTTGAACAAAAATGCATTTTATATTGAGAAAATGTTTCCCACATCATGAAAACCTGATTGTGACAAGTCACACATCTCCATAAAAAAAACCCAGCAGCCCTGAAGTGTAGAGGTGCTAAGAAAAGTTACCAGAAAAGTTAGTTAAAATCTCCAAAGATTGGGACCATGCTGGTACACTGATACATTTTCATAGATGTTTTGCCAGGAGTTCCCCTGATGGTGCACAGCAGACCACAACTAGAAATGAAAATAAAGACATCATCTGTCTCTTGTCCTCAGTGAAAACTCCTTCACTAGCAGCCACGCAGGATAGGAAAAGAAAGTGTATGAAATGAATGCAGCAGACAAAAAGCTGTATGTTAGAAGGAAAGAGTTTGAAACAAACTGAGGCATTACGTTTGGTACTGGATGAGAAGGGAAGGAGGGTTACAGCCAGCTGAGACAGAAGACACGTGCGTGGCATTAGAGCAGCAGGCTGATAGAATGAGGAGAAAAAGGCAAAAAGGGCCTGAGACAAGAGATGGCACAGAGTACTCTTAACTATCAAATCTTAAGAGCCTCAGATTGGACTATCAACTGAGAATATTGTTTTCTTTATTAACAACAAAACCAAAAATCAGTCATCCTCTGTGAGCATAAGCTAACACAGAAATAATCAATATAGAAAAGTCCATAAGTAAATAATTTAACCTCACAAGTAGTATTTTAGTAGCATACAATAAACAAGGCACAATCCACAACCTGATCAAAATGGGCCATGCAATAGTGAGATAAAACCTATCCACTCTGTACTAGGACAGGTGCTCCATGAAGGGAAAACAAGGACTGTGTGACTGATCATGGAAGACTAACACACATGCAAGAAAAGCAAAGCCATACTTTTTTTATCTTCTAACTTGAAACAAACCTTTTTTCATTCCTCTGCATATAAGTATGCACTCCTTTTGCTCATATACTGAAGCCAGATTGGAGTGTGCTAAGTCATTAAAAGAAATACTGAAACTTGCCTCCTCAAACCACTGTCTCAATGCACTTTCAAAATTTATTGATGTTGTTTGTGGGTCATTCCAAAGCAGCAGCAGACAGGAATATTCTCCTTTAATAGCATTAGTCAAAGATAAAAGTACCTTGCTAGCTCTTGGGCCCTTCTGGAGCTCCAAGATCAACCATTTCAAACTTCTGAAATTAAATGCACACAGCGCACACCAACTCATAGCTCTGCTCTCTTATCCAGCTCGGACTTCGCACGTAACATTCATACTTGGTACTTGCAGAAAGGACAGCTCAGTCCTGGAGTCAAACAAAACACAACGTATTTTTCTTGCAGAGACCAGCCCTCATTTGTACTGATCTACTTCTGCTTACCCTGCTACACCTCCTGCTACAAAGAAACAACTTGGTTTCCTAGCCCTCTCTCCTATCTTTATATTACTTTCAACTATCAATCAGTTCAAACAAATCCCACTTACCTCCCCCACTGTTGGAACCATCTGCAGGAATACCTCCTCTCCAATAGCATCTACAGTTTTTGAGAAAGACAAGGTCAAGGTGGGACGGGATCAAAAGAAGGGGTCTGATTCTAGTCCAGAAAACCCTTTCATGAGAAAATGAAACAAATGAAATAAAACGAAAAGTATGCTACTTTCTTCTTCTAAAATGAAGGCTTGCCTCTACGACAAGCAGATCAGTCCATTTGCTTTTTAATAGGAATTAAATCAATTAACAAATTGGATTTTATGGTAGTTTATGGAGACCACCAGAATCAGTGGTCCTCTACATAAGTTTTAAACTGACTTACCTGCTGAGAAAACACTAGCTACTGCTTTTTCCGAACCAGTCATGTATGTAAATACATACTGATAATGCAATGGAGTAGTCATGTTCTTGTCATGTGTTTAAGAACACTAGCAAAATCTATCATTCTGGAAGTATTAAAGAAGGGAGAAGAATTCTGTAGAAATGTCTTTCATGTTACGGGAAACAAAACGGGTTTTTTTTTTCCAGTATGTTTGGCACAAAAATCTCTAAGAAAGTTTGAGAAAACCTGTTCCTAAGTTTGAGGTCTAAGCTTCTAAAAATGTATCTGAACCCAGCTAGATTCTAACAGTGTTTGACATCAAATCCATTTTCTTTCTATAGCGCACTTCTTCACTGAAAACTTAGTTATGAAAAATGTCACTGGGGAGGTTTGAACTTGGGGTATTCAGTAGTTACCAGGTTAAAAGTGCTCAGCCTGTATGTTAAAACAAAACTACCACTTAATATTAATTAAAAAAATCCCTGAGGTGTAAAACCTGACACACTTAGGGGAAGGCAGAAAAGTCCTACTGGATTTTTAATTATCATACATTACTGTAATTGGTTCATCCAACCGAATTACGGCCTTGGTGGGACACAGTGGCAGCTCCACTGACCAAGGAACACTGTCTGGAATTCGGTAAGCAAATGAGGGAAGGAAGGGGGTTAGAAAGCAGGTTACAGAGCAGGGAGCTAGAACTGAGATTTTGACAGGAAAAATTATCCTGACTTCCTCACAGACGCACCTCCATATCAAACTGACGTTAGACACTTCTTCGATGGTTCACTAAAGATTTATGCTTAGAAAGGAGGAAAAATGTAACAGCTTTATGAATGCTCTGCAAGGTTTTCAGCTTCATCTGTTTCAGACAAAGAAGTATGTGGTACTAATGTTCTTTTGACTAATAATTCTCTCTGATACACTACTTCACTTATTTAATGACTATTTTGATTCAAGCACTAAAAGCTATGTAAAGTTGAAAAAAAAAAATTAAACCCTGTGAAAGTACTTTTGCAGCTTTAGTCTTGAGGGAAGAACAGAAACTTTGTGCATTAAATAGTTTCAGCTCTATAAGCAGTAGCATCTTACACACACAGCAGAGCTCTTGAAAGGCATTTCCTGTAATTGCAAATGCTTCAATAAGCACAACTAGGACTGTTTAAGTTACCAATGCATTTTCAGAAGAGGGAATTAGAGCTATCCATTCCAGGTCATTAGTCGTGGAAGCCAAGGAGATTTCCAACTGCTACAATAGCTGGTTACTAAAGAACTATCCATCCTTTCACCTTGGAAGGCGTACACACTCCCTCTACTATTGCCTCTGCGTTATCAAATAAAGTTCTTAATAACTGAAAAATAAACCTGATTATTAATATATCTTTCTGGACTGCACAATGCATATTTGTAATATTACTTTATCTCATTTGAAGGTTCAGGAAATCCAATTTCCATGGGCTCGAAGTCTGTTCCCCTTTAATTCTGCCTAACAGAAGCACAGAACTGTTTGTTCATTGGGGTGTTTATTATTAGAATGTCTAGCACAAAAATGGGAAAAACATCCAAAAAAGCACCCAGCTACAATTTTACTCTGAAGTCACATTGATAGCAGGCAGTATTTAACACATTTGAATGTCATCAAGCTACTTTGCCATAGAATATAGAAGAGGAATGAGTAGGAGTGATGTATTCGAGACATTCACCCCTGCCTAAAGGATGTTTTTATACCAACGCGAATCCTGTACTGTACCCAAAAATATTTCATGTTTCTTCTGTGCACTCATAGATGTTAAAATAACAAATGGAATGAGATCTTTATCTAGAGGAAAAAGGAATTATATTTTAATGACCGTATATGAAGCACTGATGTATCTGAATCCTGTCACTCCTACTCAGTAAGCTCATTTTTATTACTCACAGCACACCTTTGACCTCAGGACCGGCTGCGTTATTTTTTCAAAATTTTGTCAGAATCTTTTTTCTTTTTTTTTTTTTTCCTTTTTCTAAAGCCCTGAAAAGGAACCGTTCTCCAGAAAGGAAGTTTGTATGCCATTTTCTGGCTTCCCTCTTCCATGCAGTCTAACCTATGCTGCAGAGCCATTGAAGGCCTACATAAAAGATAAGCTTTGACTGTCAGTTCCCTATAAAGGAATAGGCTGGATGACCTCAAAAAACTGCAGGTTTTCTTCTTCCTGTCCAAAAGAGGAATCATAAATTATTTTCTGTATCTTCCTTCAATTAAAAAGAAACAAAAACATTATGAACTGAAACATCAGAAATTTATAAGAGAAATATCATCATTTGCCCTGTACACCCAGTAACAATAGCCTCTTTCACCAGATTACAACACTCCATCAGTCATTTGAGTAAATAATAAATACTTCTTGGAGGCAGGATGGTGACTAACAAAGTGAGAGCAATGAGCAAACTACATGAAAGCAATTATATACCAAAAATCACCAGCTTAAAGGAACAATCATCAACAACTGCAAGCGAAATTGATGGGAACACAAGTGCTGGGCAGTCAACACAACTTACAAAGATCAAGCGTTACTTCCCACGTTGGTGGAAATCAAGAATTGCACAGCATAGCTAGCTGGTTGAGGGAGGGGATCACCCCACTCTGCTCTGCACTGGTGCAGCCCCACCTCAAGTTCTGTGTGCAGTTTTGGGTGCCTCAGTAAGAAGGAGATCAAACTATTAGAGTGTGTCCAGAGGAGGGCAACCAAGACAGTGAAAGGTCTTGAGGGCAAGACTTACCAGGAGCAGCTGAAGTCACTTGGTTTGTTCAGCTCAGAGAAGAGAAGGCTGAGGGGAGACCTCACTGCAGTCTACAACTTCCTCAAGGGGGGCAGCAGAGAGGGAGGTGCTGATCTCCTCCTTCTGGTGACCAGTATTAGGACACAAGGAAATGGAATGAAGCTGCGTCAGGGCTAGCTCAGACTGGACATTAGGAAAAGGTTCTTCACCGAGAGGGTGGTCAGTCACTGAAACAGGCTCCCCAGGGAGGTGGGCATGGCACCAAGCCTGTTAGAGTTCAAGGAGCATCTGGATGACGCTCTCAGTCATATGATTTATTTTTAGGAATTGGACTCTATGGTCCTCACATATCCCTTACAACATGCGATACTGTATGATTCCAAGAATCTCAGCAGGAAAACAGTGTAGGTGGCTCAGAGAAGAGTCATGAACACCACAATTAAGGTACCAAGGTGCTCCACCTACCGTGGAAGAGGTCACAGTTTGGAGAAAACAAAAAACCCAGCATGACATCAGATAGTATACAGCTGCTCAATTAATGCTTTGTTCTTAAAATAATAGCTACGTTACAGAAGACAAGCTATTAGGAATAAATAATAGCAGGCATATCCCTTGAGAGATAGCCTGCCAAAAAATGAATTGAATATTATAAAGTATTATTTAAGAAAAAACACATATGTATGATCTTAACTGTGTACCTTACAACATAATATAATCCTTAAAGTATGATAACCTATCATGTTTCCAATAGATTATAATGCCCTGCTGTTTGTGCTACATCTGTTGTTCAGAGAATCCATGGTTTCCTTCCCTACTTGGAAATCCGTGCCTGCTCCTTACTTTTTCTTAGTCACACCACTTTACTACCCAGAGCAATGCACCCAACTAAAGTATCTGAAAATGCATACATGTACAACACTTTTTTTTTTTAAGTGTAGTGTTGTGAAGTTTGTGTCTGTTTAAATTAGTTATGACTCACTTAAATCAAAACTGTCTAAATACATATGTCCATGCACCCATCCTCACACCTGTATAATAAATTTCAAACTTTAAAACTTAAGCCATTTAAAACTTAAGCCCAGCCTTTAGACCACTGAGATATTGCTCATGCATGTAACTTTTCTTAAATGAAAAGAAAAAATGCCTTATTCTTTTCTACTTATGTATTGAAACTTTCTAAACAAACAAATAAGGTAAACTTAGCAACAACTGAAAACATCAGTGTTACCAACATTCTTCACATACTGAACTCAAAACATAGCACTGTACCAGCTACTAGGAAGACAGTTAACTCTATCCCAGCTGAAACCAGGACAAATAATAATAAAAAAAATTCTAAAGGCTAGCCATGAAAATAGCCAGGAATTTGAAGGCTACAAATATAAAGCAATTGTGACCTTAAGTAAAGGCAAGGTTGTCCACTGCCAATAGTTTATATATACGTAAATTGACAGAAAGACAAAGACAGTCAGAAAGACACAACCACAGTATCACTAGAAAAATCTGACTTTGGCAGTAAGTTTATCTTGGGAGCAAGCACAAAGCCAATTCTCAGTGCAACATAATGATTGCCATATATATTAGATAACATATAGGCATATTTGGAAATACCACCAAATCAGAAGTCAGGATTGTGAATACGGTATCATCATTTCGGTATCAACTTATTATTAACTATTTCTTTAGAAGCATTTCTTCTAGTAACAGCAATATACATTATTTGCACCAACAATTAAATCTCTTTCAAAGCACACTTATGACTTACTGTTATGTGGCTGCCTGTCATCACTGACAGGATTTGAAACATTTTGCCCTACTAGTCACGCTGGGTAGGAATGTACGCTCGTCAGATTATATTCCAATATATTTTAAGTCATTTTTTGTGATTCAATGCTTGTTTGAGAAATTGAATCAAATCTGTCTGCCTTCTTAGTAATGTACAAACTCTGGTTTACTATTTTATAAATGGGGCATTTCAGAGACTTTTATTTGCCAAGCACTCTGTACCAGAAAGTCACAGTCAACATAAAGGAAAGTGAAAGCAAATGGTTAGATACCAGAAGAAATCTGGCACAGTTGCATACTGTCACTTCATCCCTTCCAACTGCTCACTGAAAAATTAATGTGCACATTACTACCTTTGATGATTATAAAGATGTCATTTACTTGGTCTAAAGTGGATATCAGAATATACATTGTCTTGATGACAGCAATAAAGAAATAAAAAAAATCATTTCAGAAAAAGAAGTGATTAAAGTTGCTATGGAATTCCCATTACTTCTGGACTTCTGATAAAAATCATGACCTTGGCAATCATCACATCTGAACCAGAAGCAAGTGAAGTATTAACTAGGCCGCTAGTAAAAGGAAATAAACTCTGAAGTCAACAAGAAATCATCAAGAAATGAACTGAAGACTGGGTTACACTTATAGATTAACCCTATGGAAGCAGCACATGATTTGGCCTAGCCTTCCTAAAACCATACATTAAATAAATTTGGCAGGGGCCAGCTAACATTTGTCTTTCTAACAGTGATACATTTGTTTTCACCACTGTATGTTGCATGGTGCATTACACTACAATTTCAAGAAAGAAAACCTTTCTGAGCAGGATATTAGAGCCACAGCCTCACCTTTAATAAAGGTGTAACACTGGTCAAACTTACTCCCTTGCCTTCATTGAGCTGTCGTGCTGGTTTTATCTCACCTGCAGACAGTACTGTAAGGCAGTGACTACAGAGCATGGCTGGTGCACCCATTTGTGTTTTCTGTGACCACTCCTGGTTTTTTCTCCACAAATTTTTTTTTTTTTAAATTGCTTTCATTTCAATGTAAAAATGAAAATTGAAAGTCTCTGCAGTTGCCTCTAGAAGATACAAAAGCATACTAAATATATGCAGATTCTCCTATGCATGACAGTTATTGACTAGTCTCAACAACACAAATAAGTAGTATTTTTACAGATGTTTCTTTCTCTATTCCTATTTTCCATATTCTTACCAGAATATCCCCCTCTAAAAATAGATGTAATCGTTGAGGTTCCTGTTTTCATTATTTGCTTTCATGGTAATTTGGGTTTGTACATGAAAGGTCACTTATTCCAGTAAAATGCAAACTTTGTGTCTATCTCCTCATGGAGCAGAACCTAGCGGGAGCAAAGCACTGAACATTCTCATTACAAGAACACTCTCCACAAAGCTTTATGAATATGTGACAGTCCATATACTCCTCCTAAGCACAGGTTCTAGACAGAAGGAAAAATAATGAAACAGAGACAATAAATTACTGCAAAACCTCTTGAACTGCAAGCTATAATGCAAACACTACATAGAAAAGTGCCTTCTTTACCTGAACCTCTCTGCCTTTACACTTCAAAGCTATATATGACCACAGAGATACCACAATAAAGTAACAATTCCAGTGTAAACACAAAGGCAACAATCCACAGAAGATTTCCAAGAGGCTGTTCTGACCTGTTTATACATTACTCATAACTGTGTTATACTTCAGCTTTGTGTACGATACTGACAATTGTTGACATTGGCACAATTGTATATTTTCTTGCATTGACAACACAGGTAATAGAAAGGGCTTTTTGTGTTCCTTGCTTGCCAGCAACATTAGAACAGAACTATGCTGCCTGCTGGATCATCATATGCCAGCTTTTATTGTAGAAAACAACTGTAGAAAGCAAAATGTGAGAAAGATAGACAGGCATAAGTCACATCTGATACGAAGTATTAGATATGAAGTACACACGCACACATGTATGTGGCTGCTAATAGCTCTTCACAAATTGGATTGCAAGCTCAAGATGCACGGAATGAGGAATACATTATCTTTTATCTTTTGCACTGCCAGAATGTAACAGTTAAATAACGCTTTTCTTCTTCAACTCTATCATAAGAACAAAATATATCACAATTTTTTATAACTTCTACATTTATAACAATCCCATGAAATAAAGAATTCTTCTTCCCATTTTACAGAAGGAGACTGGGGCACAGCGCAGACTGAGAAAACTGTTTATTATAAAAATTAAGTTTATAGTTGAGCTGGGAACTGAATGCATTAGTCTAATCTTAGTTCAAGCACATGCTACGTTTAGGAGGCATGGACTGAGAAATAACAAGATCAGCATTGCTATTCAGATCAATTATGCATGGGTAATTTAAGAGCATTTTGTGATCGTCTGCTAAGAAGTTGAATTGATAACTTTGACGCACTTGTCAGACTTTCACACCCTCATCCAGCTTGTCTCCAACAACTGAGTAGAAGTTATCAATGGACACAAGTTGACATTACACTGGCCTGCAGGAAATCAGCCAATCATTTGATCTTACATGCTTAAAATACATGCAGTTTTTGACTGCTTTATTCTCCTACCTCATCCCTTTATACATTGCCTCTCTTTTCCAAACCCCATCCTAGAGGCAGGCATGCATATGGGACTCCAAGACTCTCAAGAAGGTGGCAACTGTCTCTTACTCTGCAGGTAACCCAGCGCATTTCTCACCTCGATGAGGGCTCTGGGCCTGGTTAAGTCCCAAACATTTACAAGTAACAGGAAATTCAAGACACAAATCAAAAAACCACAGAACTGATTCAAAATTCTTGAAGTCTGAGTGACTCTATTGTCTGACTTCTGAACGTGCGCTCTTCTAAAGTGTTTGACTGGAGGGTAGGGGTAGCGTTAAACAAGTTGGTAGACAGCCTGTAACTTGGGCTATGTCTGGCTACAAGCTGTTTATCAGGATGTGAAGGCTATGTGCCATAGACTATGCTCTTTTGCCCTCTCTTTGCTCCCCAAAGTGAAGTGACAAAGAAATTTAGGTTGATGTACTCAAAGTCAGAGGTCTGTGTAAGATCTGGGAACACAAACGTTCTGTATATAAGTGAAAAGCCATTAGACATACAATCCTTACCCAGTCAGACAAGGAATCGTAGAAAAGCCTTAAAGGCTTTTCAAAACAACAGCCATTTCAACATTGCTTGTGAAAGAGAGTATTACAACACTGAAACAGAACCATGTACAGAAATTTCTTATTCAGACTTTTTGGTTTTTTAATATGTAATTTGTCCTCGGAAAGTAGTAAAACAATGTCTGCTGATACAAGTATTTCTGAATAAAACCTCATTTTTCATGTTCAAACTCCACACCGACTGACCTAAACGCAGCATTCAGAATCCAATTGATGCACATTTCTTAAGCATTTGATACCATCTCTTGTTAAAAGTGTTCTCCTGCAGGAAACGTATCTACTCTTGGCGGCAATATGCCAAGACAGCTGTAAGGACAGCAATAGGATTTACACCGTTGTTGCACGTAATGGCAATTTCTTATGTTGATGTTCTGCTTCCATTTATATAGATGGAAAGATTCTTCCCGCTTAAGGGACTTCTTTTAAGCTGCTGTTTAACTATCTTTCTGATACGCCAAGAGAAGTCTGAGGTATACAAATAAAGCACCGTCTTATTTACAAAAATTAAGTATATTGAATGTAAGTTTTCTTTTTTTATTTCCTCAGGGAAACAGATTTGGCAATATGGGTGTGATCTTGGTGTGAAAATGCTAAACTGGTCCAAGAGTATGTCCTGGGACAGACATTTCATCCAGGATTGCCCTGAAACATTTACCAGTAGGCTTTCTACCAGTCAGACCTGGAAGGAAAGACTTGCACTTAAACTGAAAGTTTGAAATTTTTCCGTTTCCTTCTAAATATAATGACCAGTTCAAAAGTCACAGTTTTCTGAAGGGCCAATATTAGACCCACAAGCTTCAGAGAAGCTGAAATTTAAGAAAAAACCTTACTAACATACATTTACGAAGTCTCCCTCTGTGCACAGCTGGCACCTGTCCCTCCCCAGGGATGCAATACCCTGCCCTGCAGCCAGAGTTTGGCTGCCAACACATACCATGCACTCAAAAGCTTGAAGGGAAATACACAGTCCTTGATATAAGTCCCGAGAAAACAAACCAGATTCACAGCTCCAGCAACAACAGAGAATTCAGTATTTGTGGAATGAGTTGAAAAATATCCTAATTTAGGGCAAATCAAATAAATTTGCAGCAAAGTACCTTCTTCTCCATTTCCCACTGGAAAATTTCGTATTCTTTATTAAGGAAGTTTCTATAAAGAAAAGGGATAGAAAGACAAGATTCATCAACCTATCTACAAATAAAAAAACCCAACATAGACAGCAACAGTGTATAACACACCTACCATAAGGAATACAATTTCTCCATAAACTTTGCCATGCAACTTAGCTCTTGCTGAGTTTATGGGGAGTAGTTGTAGCTGAAGAGTCCCCTGTCAAGATGTCCAGCTCTCAAAGAGCAGCGTGCTCAGTCCACAGACATGAAGCCAGGCAGAGAATGCAGAAGTTTCCATCCATATCCAAACACAATTTGAGAATACCTGATACTAACACCAATGAAGGATTTACTGTTTCACCGATCCACAAGGTTCTTATGTCATGTCTGAAAGATTATATAAAGCTATCAAAAAGATTAATTCATCCAGCAGTAAAGAGGTTTAACCTTTAAGGAATAAGCAGTCCTGGGGTTTTTTGCAATGTCAAACAACAGAGCATAATCCTGATTCTACAAGTCTAAATGAGATGAATGACATTTTCTAAATGAGAGTGACTTCCCTGTTGTTCAGGAGAATCAATCTACCTATGTAAGCTTCAGATTACCTTCAGGTATATGTCAAACTGCAAACACCACCCTGACATTTGGGATAAACACCAGAAAGGTAGCAAGCACTCTTGCTCAGACATATGGCTATAGCAAATACTCATGGAGGCAGATTCCACATCAGTCAAACCCTGTTGTATAAACTGCAGCAAATAGGCAGAAGAGATAATTATCTTAAGTCTTCATCCACGGAGCTTGAATCCCCTGGTTAGCTCATCCTATTTAAGCTTTCACTCACACAGAAAAACTCTAACATGCACATCTGTCCCAACAGTGCTCTCATTTCTTTTGGGGAACTTGATTAAAGTAATAAAAATGCATTTGCTGCTGAAATGGGTAATGGGCATTAGGGAATTTTAGCCCTGCTCCCACTCAGACAGATCTTACGGCAACACTTGGCACAATGCCAAAAGGTAAAAAAGGCCATACCAGATGGAGCAGTCTGGAGGGCTAGGCCAGGTCTTTGCCTCTGATCCACGTCAAAAGCACAAGCCAAGGGAGCGGAGGAAAAAAAAGAGAGAACACACACATCCTTGAATCTTTCTTCGTGTTCAACCGCTTCCAGATCAGGCAGTTGTCAAGTCATATTCAGTTCAGTTGATCAGTAACTTGCAATGGATTTCTCCTCTAAAAAAACATCTGTTCTTCCCTCCAGCCTGTGTGAGCTTCCAGCACCCACAATATCCCCTAGAAGTGTGTGCCACAGCTCAAACACCAGTGGGGTGAAAAACCACCTCTCCTTTTCACATTGAGCCCTGGCTCCTGCAAGCTTCATCTGAGATCACCTGGTTCTCACACTCAAAACGGTAGTGAACAACTGATTCCTACCTACTCTCTTTATAACACCTTTTTAATTTAGTGATTGATAAATATTGACTGGATATTTTCATGGAACTATCTCCTGCGAGTTCAAACTCTTGCTCCCAAATGGTAACAATCAGCTCAGAGATGAAATTAGAATTATTAGTTCCCCACATGTATCTTTTGCCAACTACTTACACTGAATTTCATTTGGCATTTTAATGGCAATCGCTGTCACAGGGTCGTCTGCAGATCTTCCTTGTCAGCTCTCATCTTCAGTACCCCCTAAACAACTTACAACCATCGTTAAATTTTCTCATCTCCCCATTAACCTATTTTCCAGGTCATTCAGGAATACAACAAACATCAAAGATCCTGATGGTATTCCACTGGTGAACTCCTTCCTTTGTAAGGGCTGATCCTAGACTTTTAATCTGTTTCCTACTTTCTAATCAATTATTTGTCCGTGTAAGGATTTCTCTGCTGAAGTCCCAGCTGCCTAACTTCTTTAAAACACACTGGTGAGGAATTTGGCCAAAAGCTCTTGATACAGAATCCTTCTCAAAAAACTCCATAGTTTGTTACCCAATAAGCCATTTTAAACAAGAGGATCCACACAAAGTTAGGATCTTGAACCGGGACAAATACACTAGATATGTGTGTCATTACGAGATCTGAAAAAGCTGTATCACTATGCTCTACAACAGCAAAAAAATGAGTGCCTTTAAGTCTCTGACAGTCTCCTGAGGCAAGATTTTTGTACAAAAATCCTCTTTTCACCTTAAATCAGAGGAAGAGGTGGTTATTGTTTTCTCAAGAAGTTTGCTAGTGGATATCCTCACAGAATGCTTTGATTACATCTAAAAGACACCACATACAGTTGAAAGCTTAGAGGTATTAGTTTCACGGATTCAAAAATTTGACAATCCATATGCTAAGGGCAGGTTGTTGTTGAGCGATTTGTAAAAAATATTTATTTATTAATAGTGAAAACCTACTGACTGAATTAAAAAAAAATGCCAGAAAGGACAACCTGTGGTGTCACAGAAAGACATAAACCTAAGTGTCCCAGCCTTTTGAGGCCTAAAAGGTACCAAAAAGAAACCTGATAGAGCTAAGCTGGTTTGGCCAACTTCAGAGACACTTGTACATCGTCATAATGTACAGATATCCAGTATACATTTTTCAGGCAAAATAACTAAATAAATAAATCAAAGGCCATCAGGTTGCCTTCTGCTT
Source organism: Haliaeetus leucocephalus (assembly GCF_000737465.1). NCBI lineage: Eukaryota > Metazoa > Chordata > Aves > Accipitriformes > Accipitridae > Haliaeetus > Haliaeetus leucocephalus. Next base: position 1,896,127 of record NW_010973123.1, read on the forward strand.
CCGCAAAGAAATATCAAACAACTAAATAACAATAAGCATCAGGATTATTCTATTGATATTTTTATATGTTATCTTCCTGATTATAGTATACCACAGTATCTATAGGGAAGAAATGCACACGATATCCTTTTGGAGATCTCATGCTATAATAAATTCCTTGCAGTGATCTGAAAACTACTATGGCCTGAACGTCAGACTTGAAGGAAGGCATAAAATTTCAGTGATTTTCAATCTGAGAGATGAATATTTCTAGAGCTAGTTGAACCATACATAAACAAACAAAATCTCTCAATATGTATACTCCATGCAAATATGTAGCACAAATGAAAACAAATCTACATATAGGTATGTATGTATATGTACATAAACAGAAAGAGTATGTGCATGTGATCACACCAACAGAACATGCCAGCTAATTAAGACCAAATCTCAGATTATCTTCAGCTGGAAAAAATATACTTGGACTAAGCATTTATTGCACAGTGGTAATAACTGCCTATGTAGTGTTGGCTTATGTCACTGCCTATTCCATCACAAAGTGACTTCTTAATTACCTAATCTCTTGAGATGGCTTCAGGTCTGAATTTTAATTTTTATGTCCTGCATAATGAACAGTGCCATTCAAAGGGAAACCAGAAAATTTCTTCATGATAGACCAGGTCACAGCGAGCACAATTACCTTCAGTTAATACACAGCCAGTATTCTTTCCACAATAGTTTTCTTATGCTAAATACAACAGCTCTTCTGTTGGCAAAATGGGTAAATAATCTTCCCTCCTAAAGCAAGAGCATTATTACAAGGTAACAGAAGCAACAATTGTTCTTGATAATTTAAATACCATACAGGAGACTGTAGAACCTATCGGCATCTAATCTCTTTTCATGCAGTATGACATGCTAAATCCATTATTTAAACACCACAGCTGCTTAAATAAAAGCAGGATTTTAGATATTCCATCCTGCTACTGATTACTTTACATAGGCAAAGCAGCATATTGTCAAACCAACTCGTCCATACACGCATATTTTTTTCAACTCAGAAAGACTTACTTTTCTCTCCTGTACAACTCAAGAGAACCTGTGGACTTAAACTAAAAAAGGAAAGACTGAATTGTTGCGATTCAGTCAAAATCTGACCATTTCAGACTGGATAACAGTTGATAATTTTCAGTTGTCTGAAAGAGAAAACAATCCTTGAAATATCTGAAAGATGAAATCTCTATCAGTTTTTATAAAGCCACTTTATCTGGTTATACCTGACTCTTTCTGCATGATACAGCAAGTTTCCTTAAAGAAAAGATAAAACAGCTTATTCTGCACAGACAAAAGAAAAATGACCCCAAAATCTTCGCATCCCCTAAAGTGAGCTCAACTAAATTGTCACTTTCTAAATGAAGGACATTAGAAACAATGTGCAGCTGACAGCATTTTGCTGATCCTATGACTTTGGGTTGGGTGGCACTGGTCACCTGCTCCTTCACCACCCCTCCTTTTTTCTGAAGCATGTTTTTATTACATTCTTATATTGTCCAAAGGAGCCATAAACGGAGTCCACTAAATAAATTTGCTTGAGAAATTTATATGAGATTTGAAACTTTAATGCAACTGCCAAAAGATTTTGGAGTGCTGGAAGAATTAATCTTACTACTCATTACATTTATTGATTCAAATCAAGCTGCTGGACGTCAGCATAGGTGCCATTGCTAAGAAATAAGAAGTTTCCAGGAAATCTGTACGTAGACCTAAAGTGATTGCCAGCTGGGGGAGTGAGGTGGGTAGGCAAGGGGTGTGTGATCTATATGCCAGTACATGCAATACTAATAGATTATTATCCACTACTTGGGATGCTTTCTCCAATACAGGTTTTTATAACCAAAGATGAAACTACATTCCTCAAGCCTGTAAAAGGGCCAGTATTCATAACAGATTTTTCTCTTTAAATACTTTTCAAATAAAATTAGGGAGAAAGAAATAATAAGAAGTTTCCATATCCAAAGGCTGAATTTTTATTTTTTTTTTAATTAGAAGTTAAAACTGGTTGAAGGTAGGAGCTGAACAGTCAACTCCATCCATAAGATCATTCTAAGCTACATAAATAGGAAGAGTCTAATTTTGCTGCTACTTCTGCCCTCAAGTGATGGCTTTTATTTTGAGGATGGAAGGAAACACTGAGTTTTGGAATTCATTTACTACACTTGGTAGCGTAGACCTGAGGTTAAAAGAGCATCTGGGAAAGGATGAAAAATAATTCAGTAATTTTATGCAAAATAACCATAAAAGTATCCACTTCACAAAGAGGACCACCCCACTGTTGAAAGAGACTCTGGTTCAGCTGTGGAGAGAGATCCTTCCTAGGATACAAATTTTATGGAAGTGTTATGTGAGGACAAAACCAGAATGCTGAGCAAGCAGGTGGGGTCTGTTCCACACTAAGCAAGTTGCTACATACAAATGAAGTAACAGAAAATATTTGCCCCCATAGCTTAGGACTATAGTCAGGAAAAGAGTAAGAGAAGACAAGAGAGAGCGAGTGAGAGCGCTCTTGCAGTACCCAAGAACACAACAGTGGTATAAAAATCTAACAGAAACCACAGGTCATCCAATACACTGCATTAAATAGGGGTTTCCATGTTTCTGCCATCACTACAATTATAACCTATATTTCCTAAGTCACACGAGAAATGACTGGACAGGAATGCCCTTGAGTGGGCACAAGGATCTTCCACCAACTAAACAGAAGCTTAACGCACCCACAAAAGATTATAATTTGAAACTGTTGTTAAACTTCAATATAAATGCATATATAAGGAACAGGGATTCCACGTGACAGAGCTTTACCTAAGGAAGTTATTAGAAGGTGAAAATGTAACTATTTTGTTTCATATAAATCCTACTACAAACCTCCCCTACGACTGAAGCACTAATCACAGGCAACACTAATGCAACACAACAATCCATCCAGTGTTTGAAAAGTGTATGGTTGAGCACAGCACAAGAAAACCATTTTATTTACATGACTGAAAAATGGCATCAACAGCAAATTTGTAAAAAGTATATCTACTATAATAATGCCTCATTTTACGGATTAACACAATTGCTTTTCACCTTTTTTCTGTGTGGTATAAACTGTACAAGGATACATGACAAGACACTTGGCAAAAGAATTATTCTAGGAGTTTGCTACAACTCTCTATTTCTGAAGTATCATTTTTACTTGCACTGGTGTGCTAATAAATAAGAGCCGTACCAACAATAAGTCTACCTGAAAGACCTTTTTGGAACACCTGTGATGTAGCCTAGAAGATCTGGCACTAAAAACATCATCACAAAAAAAGCATAAAACTAAACAAATTCACAGATTCACCCACACATTCTGCAATGAAGGCCCAGGAGAAGAAAACAAAAAAAGTCAGAGAGACTTGATACAGATATGGACTTGCCATAACATCTTAACCCATCTTATTGAAGAAGCATCTTATACTGAGGAAAAATTAAATGTAGGTATTAATCATAACCAAAAAAGAAACAGAAGGAAATTAGTTAGAAAGAACTTCACTCAAAACCCATCTTGGATTTGGTTTCTTGTGGTTTGTTGTTAAACCTTCCAGTTACATTCCTCCAATCTTCAGAAATATATACCATATCCACAAACATCTTTGCTTTTCCCTAATGAATATAATCCAACAACAGATAATCCTTACATTTTCACCCCACAAAGAAACAGCATTAACTCTTGTGAATTGGTTCTTGAAAACAGACCTGATTGAGCCCTGAGCACCCTCAGCTTTCTGCAAAACACACATGTGGACCTCACTGCATCTTGCTTGCAATGCTGCAACCTGATCAGAAAATAAGGACCCAAGAGACTGTGCCTGAGACAGCACAACCCCCAGCAGCACGCCTGCAGGCCAAACCACTTCAGTGCTGCAGAGTGTGCTTCTACCACTTTGCATTTCCACAGAAATAAAAAGCAGCAAGTGTCCTAGAGTCTAGGCATTCCTCTCTCAAAAAGTCCAAAATGAAATACAAAAGCAGATTCACCATAGACACAGGGTTTGGGGTTTTTCACTCCATTCTTAAGCAGTGGATGAAAACAGGGTAATCTTTACATACAGAAATACTCAGCTCAAAGCAGACTGAAAATATAACTAGCTGAAATGACTTAAAATTTGCAGAAATTCTCTTGCATAACTGGTTAGGAAGTTGGGGGGACAAATGAGGGGGTTTTTGTTGGTGGTCGTGTTTTGGGTTTTTTGTTTTGTTTGTTTGGTTTTTTGTTGTTTTTTTAAGCTTGATCAAGGAGAAGGTAACCTCAAGTAGTAAGAGCAAGAGACTGAAAAAAACTTTTTTTTTTTAATTAAAAAAAGAAAAAAAAAGACAGAACAAAAAAGATTGCCACTCTCAGGACATCCACATAGTAATGACAGAAAAGAACTGATAAAGATCTGTAACTTTTGCAGAAAGATACAGCTGGTAAAACAGTATTTCTGGAATCTTATCTCTCTGCTCTCAGATGGCAGCTGTGGACCAAGATCTTTTCTCTCAATAAAACGGTCAAAGTCTTGTTAGTACAGGTCATGCTGCTTACAAATGCAAATTCTGGGAAGCTGAGTCCCAGCTCATAAGCACATTTGTGAAGACCGGAGCATTTCCCTTGACACCCTGGTTTTGATTGTCTGAATAGATGTGCTATTTATTATCTACAAAGAGAGACAGGCGAGTACTATCCATTCAGTAATGAACTGAGCAACTGGTGAGAAAAATAATTCTCAAAAATTAGATTTTTTTTTTTTTTAAATTTATTTTAAACCTATGAATAGTGTCCAATCCAATCCAGCAGAACAACTGGGAAATTTGATTCTACTTTCAGAAGCAAATATGTAGAACAAAAGCTCAGGAGAATAGCCTTCTCTTTGTAAAAAATACAGAATGATTTCTTCAGTTGAGATGATTCATATTTTAGAGTGGGTCAATGCTTACTGCTTAACAGAATAAATATTTTTAAACTTTCCTATTTGTGAACGTTCTGCTCTAAATTTAAACTTAGAGAAAAAAATCATGATAAATAGAAAAACCTCAATAACTTGTCAAAATTCCTTGAGGTTTGTAATTTTGCCCAACAAATGCAGCCTTGATACAATTTAATCCTAGTTAAGGCTTTACAAAATTAAGTTAAATGTAAACTATTGATAAAGATTAGCCTGTTCAGTTTGAATTTTCTGGGTTTTGTTGTGTCACCACTTTGCAAAGGAATGTTATTTTGAGACATGCTGCTAAAACAGTGACATAAAAAGTAGCCTAAAATTTTCTAACTAGGTCAATTCTAACCCTGTTTCCTCCACAAAAATGAGGAAATTTACTGCCTAGATAATACCTAGCACATTAACCTATCAGACAACAGGATCAACTTGTTAAATTTTATATACAAGCTTTCATTAGTTCATGATGCTGAGAAGGTTTTTCTGCTCTACTCCTGCCACAAACCAGTCAGAGTTTACTACTAATAGGTTGTTTGACTACCCTTTGTAACTGAAAGCACAAGTACAACCACAAAAACACCCTCAGTATTTTTCTTGTCCATAAGCTAGACTTAACAAGTTCATGGGACAAATCTTAGCAGAAGGAATATCGACTAAGAGAGTGTATGCTAAAAGATTACTTATAATTTTAAAAAAATCCAAACCTTTGTGTTGTCATTTGTATATAGTTAGATATTCCACAGAGAATCAATAGCATGGAAGTTAATTAATCAGGTTGACTGACAAAGGAAATGGATGCGAATACAGTTAATCTTACGCACTGGAATTAATTACATGAAGTTTTAGATGATACCACAAATAAAGCTCAGATTGTACTACTGAGATTATCAAGAACACAAACCGTAAATCTTTTATAACATTTAATAACACACATTCCCTACAGAGCAGTGTTAGCAGCCTTTCAGGCAACCACCCGATGAGCAAATACTTAAATGACACACTTAGAAAATTACTTAATGTGAAACATCTACCTTCTGTCACTGGATCCAGAAAAAGGTTATTTTACCAGTAAAATGCAGAATTAGGTCAACTTTTCAGTTTGGTGCCCTTCCTAGCACTTTGTTTCTACCTGGTATGCTTCTCTGCCCTTTTCCCTCCCCCCTTCTACATGCTGTGCCTTCCACCATCAGACACTTCCCATTTAAAACATAACAAGAGGAACACGGTTTCTAATGTACACAGGACAATTCACGTGGTCTTCCTAACGACTTCTCTATCCTTACCACAACCTTCTTCCCCACCTCTAATTGCCAGCTATAATTTTATACACCACAATTTAAACCACATAAAGGATGCTTTCTACCTGCTTCAAACAGATAAGAAAAAAGCTAGAAGGGAACACTACTGTCATCTGTTTGGACATCCCCTGCAAACCATAGTTAAGAATGTCTTAGCTAGCTCCGTGGTGGTATTTGTTGAATTCTATAAAATTTTGATTTAAAAGCATCAAGTAACAGGATAACTGATCTTGTCTTCAAACTATTTTTCTAATACCTCATTCTTATGCTCTGTTTCTATTCTGTATTTGTCTGATTTCAGCGTTCTGTCAAGGATCTTGTCATGCTCCTTTCTGTCATTCCAATCTGCCTCCAGTTTTCAAGCATTTTATTCAGTCTCTGCACCTCTCCAGTTCTCTTCACTAAGCTGTCAGGTAAGAGTCATCTCCTTGGAAATTTTTGTTCCAAGGACATTTGATCACTAGAACTGCCCTAAACCCAAATTCTAAGTAAAGCAACCAAACTAAAGCAAATTAACATGCGTGCTTCTTCAGATAACTTTCACCAATTTCTTTTTTGTAAAAAAAACCCACACAAAAAAACCCCAACCCAAAAAACCAACCACCCCCTCTCCCCCCCCAAACCATCTTCCCTGTATCTAACAGATAAACCAAAAATGAAATAAAAAAACCCACAGGAAATCTCACCTTTCAATCCTGGTCAGATATGGCTTCCAATAAAAATAAAAACTCCAGCTGTACTATATCCCTTCTGCTTCTCTGAGCAATCTTCTTCCACAACTTCCTCACTTCTAGCTTGCTAGCTGGACCTTATTCTACGTATGTGCAGAAGAACCCAATGCATTATCCATAGAGCAGCTCACTTCTTTTACTCCCTCTCCACAGTATTCATCGTGTTACTTGTAGTGCTGAAGCCAGTAAGAAGCCCATGCATCAGCCCTGTGAAAGAGAAAGTCGGAATAAGGCAGGGCACATGGACACAGCACAGGGTGGTCAGCTTCATAGATCCCCATCACACTGCCAGAGTGAGAATAAAACATTGAAAAGCTGGAATGATCAAGCAGAGTAGTCCGAAGAAATAAGACAATCCATGAATTCAGGTTATTACTGAAAACTTGTTTCAAAAGCATGAAAACATTCAGAAGACGACAAGAAAATTCAGAAGAGGAAGCAAGACTAGCATCAGATAAGCAATTGTACAGGGTAAGCTGGATACAGAGCAGATGCTCAGCACAGAACTTGTTAGCCTGAGTGATTCCAAGGGAAGTACCTTGTAAAACAATCGTTCCTCTAAAGATCAAACAAAGGACTTTGCTTCCATTCTCCCCCAACCAAATCTCTTCTCTTTCTAGAGACTTCAGACTGGCAGTAAGCTGCTACGAAAATCCTTGCAGTTCTTCTAGAAAAAGAGTTCTGCTCCATGAGCTATTTTTCAGATGTGGAAAAACACCCCTAAGCTCTTACTACTTTTCATGAATTACAGCTTAAACCCCTGCGTTTCTTCAGTAAACCCCAACACATACTAAACAGATGTCCAACAGCATACATCAGGATACAGAAAACACAATGGGAACATTTCTTGTATATTCTCATCAGAACAAAAATGCACTTTAAATAAAAACCATTTTGTGGAGATGTTTCAAAAATACTAAAGAAAACAGAAAGTGCAAGACTTGTTCTGGTTAAATATTATTCTTTTTTAATGAAACTGTTAATAAAAATATGAAAGTTATGAGTTAAAATTTCTTAAAAATATCTGGAAAACATGCATCTTGAAACTGTAATAGTTTCATTCCAGGAAAAGCTAAGTGAAATATACTTTAATACATTTTTAACATCCAATTAATGCACAGCTGATGATTTCTACTGAGCCATGGTGCTTCACCCACATACCACAGGCAAACGGCACAGTGGTGCGCATCGGCAGTCTTAGCAGTCATAAACAGGGAAGCTTTTGCTGCACTTCAAAACCACCAAAATTGATTACAGCAAAGTCAAGGATGAATTAACATATAACCCAGTCTGTCAAGTGAGGCTAATCACATCTACACGTGATATGCTCTGCAAGTGAAGAACGGATTATGTTGAACCAATAGTTATCACCACTTGCAATTTCTTTTAGAAAACACTATCACCTGAGCACTGTTTCTTTCCCTATCGGGACACTACCACATGAGGCACAGCTCAGACAGTAAGCAGCAGCCCCTTTGCAGGACACTACAATAACAGGCTTTGCCAGCCTGGGGAGCTGCAGTGGGCACAGAAGCCTTGAGCTGAGCAGCAGAGAGCTGCTGTACAAACCAATGCAGAAGCAGAGGATGAACTACTGGGCCAATGAGTTTTTTCTTTCAATAGCTTTTTCTTAATGAAAAAAAAAAATTGATTTGCAACACACTCTTCATAGGTAAATAAGAAAAAGCATTGGTCTAAATGGGGAGAGAAAGAAAACTGTGCAATGCTACGGCTGAAAACCTTAGGAATACAACCTATAATGAGTTTTGCTGGTAGGGAAGAAGGGTAGAGCTCCTTTAACAATGCAGGAAATCATGCCTGAAACAAGTATTCAGCTTCCAAATTACTTTATATTCGCAAATATGCTATAACCGCTACAAAACTTCAGCAGATAATCAGGAATTAGGTCTTTAATTCTTTATCATAGGGATGAGTTAAGATGCCTGTTTAAGGAGCTGGTGTTGAAGAACAATAATCCCCAGTTGTTTGACAAAGAAAATTGGAGCCACTTGAATAACAGACAATATTCCTCAAACAACTGTTCATATGTTGAAAATTCTAATAATCATGAAGTTCAAAAACAGTTCACAAGAAAACTGATCCTGCTCCTAAATATATTCAGCAGTATGTAATACAACTTTTCTAAAGCTTCTTAAACAAAATTACCCACAAAAAGATACAGCAAAAGAACATTTAAGAAGTGAAGTCTCACAGTCAAGGTGTTGGAAACATCAGATTTATAGTTACTGGTGCAAACTTAATTCACCTCTGATGTACATATTTATCATAAAATCATCTGGAATCACGTTTCTTTGCTCCAGAAGGCTCCTGCCTTAGGTTCAATACCAAAGAGGGAAGAATAAAGAAATGGTACATCCAGAACTTCTGAGTCTCTGAATTCCTAACTTTAAAAAAAATCTTTGATTATAGCCTTTGTACAAAACACGCACGTACGTATACAGGCATGTATCACCTTTGTGTCAAATGTTTTACAGTTCAAAGAAAAAGATTCCTCCCAAAAAAGGCTGACTCTCCAAGACTCACTTTCCATCAAAAATATTCACCAATATTCTCCTCTGGTTATCAGTGCTATGAAAAAGAAAAACCACCACAAATTGCACAGAACCTTTTCTCCAGACAAGTGACATTTAGCCCACTGTTCCTTCACATCTCTGGCAATCTTCCACTGCTCAAGTGTGCTAACATTAATAAAAAATTTTAAGGTGAGTAAGAATTCTTAGAAATATGTAAGGACTGCGGGAGAAAAGCAGTATTAGAGAAGAAAATCCATTTAAAAAAAAGACAGACAAGATCAAGTCAATTATGATTCTCAAATTGCAGGACTACCAAACTGCCTTATTAAATCGGCCTGTAAGAAGAAAAACAAACAGAAGAGAAAGAATTAGAAGAAACAGCGACCTTTCCAGTATTTTTCCTGACACAAAGTATCTAAAAGTCTGCTTTAATTCAACAAACATATGAAATATTAGAGAAATTGAATTACTTTTTCCAGGAACACTGGATTCTGAGCATTTTCCCTATTTAAATCCACATGCAGACATACTTTTCTTCTGTTCTTCATGTGTGTGAGGGAGGAAAGAGAGGCTTTAACACTAAGGCATTTCTTTTCTTCCCTATTTTCACCCACCAGTCTTCCCTGTCTGATTTATCTTTTCTTCTCTATCTGTAGGCTCAAAGGTTTTGGTTCAGCAAGCAAGTGGTCAAGAAAGTCCTTGAATACTTGCCCTAGAGCAAAAAATTTGGGCAGGAGAGAAGAGAGTAAAGCAGCCTACTAAGTGCAAAGGTTCAAAAGTTTTCAGAAGAGCAATTGCTAAGGGATCACATCAGTAAAGAGGAGACTGATACTAGAAGCTCAGTCTTTTACAGTGAAAGGGATGACATAACTGTAGTACAATTGCAATTACAAAAGGACTAGGAATCTATTTTTCAGTTGACATAAATGCAACAGCTATTTGACTGCACATCTTACAAGAGTTTACTACCTCATTTTAATAATTTTTACTAGCAGTAACTCATTAGCTCACTTCTTTAATGCAGTATCTGGTTCCCTAATACAGCGATAGTCTATAAAACACAGAAAACCTAAAGAACACCTGGATACCTTGAAATCCTAGTAAAACAAATCTAAGACTGAGTCTATAACCACCAGCACTACAGATTCCACCAATGCCCTGGGATGTAAGGACACTCAGCTCCTGCCTCTTTGGAAGGAACACTGAGAATTTCGGTCTTAGAGAAACTTTCAGATCCACTGCTCAACTTCCCAGAGATCTAAGCAGCAAGAGTCTCATTTAATCAACTAAATCCAGAAGGTACGATCTTAAGAAAAACACCAAATATTGCTATACGACTAAGAAGCAAATGACTGTCAGATCCTTTCATATTTCCATCAAATACATGTTGTTGTGGGGGGAATTAAAAAAATGAGAGAGTTTTGGATCACTTAAAGAATCACTTCCGATTGTATTAAAGAAAAATGACTTAACAGAAATTTGTATAAAAATGAGAATTCACAGAATTCGTCAGCAAGGTTTACTCTATTACTTAGTACATGGATGAAACGCACACAGGAAAATTAAATCAGAATCAAACTAAACTTATGTATGTAGAGACCAAAAACATAATAGGGTAAAAGGAAATGTTGGAAAGGGTAAGGAAGACCTTCCCGTTGAGTCACAAGGTTCAGAGAAGACCCCCTTGTTTTCTAAACTCCTGTCGGACTCTAGGTGTGGCTGGGTCGACTCCTAGTCCCAGACTTGGTCAACAGTTTCTATCTAAAGGGATTATGAGTAAAATAGCAGTCTAAAATTCATTCACAGTTGAATAAAAATCATGATCCTGTCTGTAGATGAGGTCTTGGAAATGCTGCAGGTGTTTAAGGACTCCAACATTAAAGGGGAACAAGAAGTATTTAACTGTATGCTGAGGAACTTGTTTGAGGAATATCATTTCTTTCCCCAGTAACCAGACAAAGAGCTGCACATAACAGCCTGCCTCTTTGGTGGGACAATAGAGAAAGGACTGGTTACTTACATGGCATTGGGCCTGGCCCTGCGCTATGTTCCTGAAGCCTTATGAAAGCCTTTTGCATCCAAAATGTACTATTTTGGTATTGCTGCACTACATAGATTTAAAAATAGATTGAAGGACTATCCCCAGTACTGTCAGCACTTGGCTTCTATTAGTCACTGTATACAGTTCCCGTACCATTTACAGGAGTACGTAGAATACGGACAGCAATCCAGAGATCCTCCTGCGAAGATGCAGGGTTCAATCACCACCCCTGGAAGTATTGCACTTGCCGAGGCTTAGGCCCAGGCCCAAGTTCCACCAAAAGCTCCTCTTGCTGGCCAAGTCAGCACTACAGTAACCACCTCAACGACCACACGTCCAGGATACAAAGAGCTTCGGTTAATTAGTAAGGATTGCTGAAATCATGTGAAGTATCAGAAAAATCAAAGCTGGGGTCATTCTTCCTAAAAGGGAGAATAAGAAAATTTAACAAAATCACTTCACAGAACTCAAGAGAGAAGAAAAAAAAAAAATCATACCGGTGCTTAAACACTATAAACTTTGCAGACTAGGGTTCCCATAACATAAATTAAGTGATGTTAATGAATGGGAAATACATGGGTATATTTGGACCCTAGCAAACATAGTATAGAGTGTTTCATCAGATGCATATTCCTTAACATTCCACATATTTACTAAAATCATTTTTAACTAGTACTGACATTACAAAACTACTACATATACTAAAAATTGTCCAAAACCAAATTAAAACTGTAAAATTTAAGGATGGGAATTGCCAAGGTTGGTCAAAGAGCATGTTTCCTAACAACTGGCTAAAAGTATACGAAATAAAACGGGGTCCAAACACCAGAAGCTATTTTTCTTATATGAAGTTAACTATTTTAATGAGGATGCTTCCTATGGGAAGATGTACTATAATTTGATCAATTTTAAAGTAAAAGGTTAATGAACATAAATGACAAAAACCAACCCTATACTGGTAGAGACAAATCATCTCATTAAGCCTGGTGACACTTCTGGATTCAGTTACAACAGAACTGCACACTTCAGTACTTCAGTAACCTTTAATTGATTTATTTTCTCAGGCATTATCAACTGTAAAAAGGAATGAAAGTTTCATAATGCAAATGCATGAACCTCATTTGGGGACACATCCAGGGTTGTTTTCAAATCAGAAAAACAAAACTTTATGGAGTGATTTATTGAGAAAAGAACAAACAATTCTTATCCTCCTCAGAAATATGTTAACATGAAAAATGAACAAAGCCTGTAACTTTAAGATGGACCCATCCAGATGATTCCCTTATAGTCAGCCTCCCAAAGGTGCCTGGAAAGATACTCAAACACATGCAAAAAAGCCAAACGTGATGAGAACAACTAGACTAATTAACTTTTCAGAAAGATCAGAGTAAATAGGAAAGGAGGAAGAAATGTAAATAAAGTATGTGCCCAACTCTGCCAAGTTGTGGCAACTTCCCAGGTAGATCCTCTTTTTCGTGCAATTTCATGACCTGTGGGCAGTGAACTCTGCCCACTCTACTGCTCAGGAAGCTCTCACACCTTCTCTCTCTGCAGGCAGCTGGCTTTACTGAGTGAAAAGGAGGAGAACTGGGGCCCCCCTGATGCCGAGAAGCATGCCCTGTTTCCAGTCCTAGGAAGTATCACTTTGGGTAGCATGATTTGGGAAGGGTCTGAAAGGTGGAGACTGAACAGATTTACCCTGGGAGCTCTGAAGAGGTCTTCAGTTTGAGCTTGAACACAAAGGTCTGAAGCCTGAGCTCCTGAACAAACCACATCCAAGGCCTGAAAGTGCAACATGGCTCCCTCTGATGTCATACTAGCATTGGCAATGCAGGTCTGAAGATGGAACACAGTAACATAAATGGGTACAGGATCAAGAGGAGAACCTGAGTGATGGTATCCAAATCCAAACAAAGAGTAGCAACTACATGGAAAGAAACGTTTTCAAGGAGCAGAGTTTCCTGACTCAATTTTTGTATCTATTTGTTCTCCTCTCCAAGTGTATGTTCTGGCAAGAAATCTTCCTCCCAGAACGCTGCCTGCATCTCATTACTAATTACATCTGCTTCATGCCAAGTCTTTTTTCAACTTAATGTAAAAATTCTTCATTAACAGAAAAATGCCAAATGATCGTTTTTCTTTAGAGGTGAGCCCAATCTGCATACTTGATTTCTTAATTAACATTATCCATTTATACCAACTACAGATTCCACTTTCTCCCTAGCATGATACAGGCTTCTTCATCAATACTGTACCACAGACATTTAACTCCCCAAAGAATACAAAAAGGAATATATCTATCTGACTAATATTTGATTTACAGTACCATTCAGTGCAACTACAGCAACATGGGGTTTGGGGGCTTGTTTTGTTTATTTTTTTTGCTTTTGTTTTGGTTGGTTGGTTTGGGGGGTTTGTTTGGTTGGGGGTGGTGGGGTTTTTTGGGTTTGTTTTTTTTAAAAAACTTCACCAACAATAGCTATATTTTCAGTTGATATAGCCAAAAAAGTTAGCTAGGACTAGTACATTTTGAAATAATCTAGTTAATAATTGCCAAAATGGAGATGATGTTGAACTGGGCAGAAAGGGAGCAGGTAATGCAGTAAACAGCAACCAGCAGCAGCAGATCCATTATGTTATTTCTTCCATTTTAACTCCAAGACTAGAGCTAAGTTTTATAACTACAGCTATAATCTACCCCTTGAAGCAAGATTACTGTTCACAGACATGTTACACATAGAAATAGTCCTCCTAACTTCCACGCTTCTAAAAGTAAATCCCACTGGCAAAATTCAGGTCAGGAAGATTCTGAAATTCCTTAAAGCACATCATATATTATGAAACTATGTATGTGAGGTAATGGTTCAAATTCTGACCCTAGCAAAGATTTGAAAACCAGGCCTATACTGTAAGCTTTTAAAGGTACCTGCTGAAGATTACTATTTTCTTCATTGCACAACCAAAAGACATCCTCAGACAAAACACCAGGACTAAAAAAGCAAACTAGAAAGAAAGAAAATAACACAGTGGGCATCAGCAAGACATTGACAAAGCTCTCTAACATCAGCCTGACCATTTGGCTTGAAATATGGGATGCACATAATAGGTAGGCTGTCACTTAATTCTACACCACTTACCGTCAATCTCTTCCAGTGCCACCAAGACATAAATAAAAATATGCTGTATTGAAATATATAATCTGTAGCAGTACTAAAAACATATTGTGTTTTTATGTTGCCTTGAAGCAGGTATTAAATCAGACCACAATAATCCCATGAGCTGATTTATTTAAAAGTCTTAAAGTGATGAAGAAAGCTGTCTACAGCCCACTTTCTTCAGGATCTGTGGTCCTGTTGCCATTTCTTAGTGTGTGTGATGGGAGATATTAGAAAAAATGTTAAATGCCCTGTGTCTGCTTAAAATTATCTGTCACAGATGTGTCCTTCCGAGCAGATAATGCCACTAGCACTTATTCCATAAACTTATCAAGGTCTTCACGGTCTTTAAATATTTAATGATGGGGTTTTGCTCTACACTAGTAGGGTACAGTTTCAAAACAACCACCAATTCCAGTCAGCCTATTAAGTCATTTAAGGCAGGGGCAAGAGATTTTCTGGTGTAACTGGTTTTCATCACATTCTACATCTGAGTATCTACTTGTATTTTAATCTAACTCCATTGTCCACCATCTGTTTTATGTTTACAAATGTCAGACATTTCTTTGAAGAATACTGAAATGCCTTACAGGATAAGCTTTGAGATATCGATGAAGTAAGATGAGTCATATACCCATTTTACAGACAAACTCAAATCAAGAGCTGTGAAGCCACATACACTTCTGAAGTGGCATAACCAGCTAGCTTCTCTTCCTGCCACTCAACAGAATTGCTTTCTGAGAACCGCATATTAGACATCCCACAGATTTTTCTGCTTCAGCAATAGCAATAAATTACAGTGTTTCCAAAGAGCACACACAGAGACATGGGATGGCTTATATACAAAAATATATATACGCTTGTTTTGTTATACTACCTCACCATATAAAAAACATTGAGACAAGTAAAAATTAAGTCTTCAAGAACAGCATGAAATGCACTGCAAGTATATTCAGTATTTTCTCTGGTTTCCTTGTTAAATGTATTGCCTGACAGATTTTGTGTTCCACGTATAACACAAAACACCGAGGTTATGTCAGTTAAAGTTTCTATGGAAATCTAGAAGTTGGACTGTACAATTTTTATTGTATTCTACTTGAATGTGAACTTAAACATTCTTAGTATGTTTTCTACTTCTAATTTAATTCAGAAAAAGAGTTTAACCTGGAGCCGGGGGGGGGGGGGGGGAAAAAAAAA
>NW_010973123.1:1912071-2030822 GCF_000737465.1 Haliaeetus leucocephalus
AAAAAAAAAAAAGATGACGGAGGGGGGGGGGGGGGGGGGGGGGATAAAAATAAATAAATTAAAAAAAAAAAATCACATTTCAAAACAAAACCCAAAATATTTAAACTCTTGCAAGCTGATAAAGTTGTCTATAATACCTTTTGATATTGAAACTTTTCATCCAAGTTGCAATTAATCAAAATAAATATTGGAATTTCCTGTAGGTAACACCTTCCATCCCCTGCATTTGCACTAAGTTTGAAGGCTCTAAGTTTAGCTGTCAGTGCTAACAAGTAAACAAAATATTAAAGAAATATCTTCCTATGGTTATTCCAAGGAACAATAGGTACTTTGTAATCTCCCATTTCTCAGCTGAGTCGTCAGTGACAGCTGGTAAACAGAGCAGAGGCACCGCAGATGCCAAGCAGGGAAAACTGAGGATGTTATGCCTCTTTACAAGGTTGTTCTCTTTAATCTGACAGTTCTTTAACTTCCACATTTTTTATTCAGAGCAACACCACAGGTGGCAGCTGGTTAAAGAATCAAACCTTTCTATTAGTCTAAGTACCTGCTTTATCATATACGTTTTTGACAATACTTGTATTTAGTCAGATCATGAACACTTTATAATGTCAACTGGGTGCAAAGAAACAGATAGTTTACCTCTGACATGATATTTAACTTGAATTTTATGGATAAAACATTTCTGAAAGCAACAATCAAAATAAAGATTATTGAAATAACCCTTAATCATGGGTGGAAATCTAGGGTTTCTTAATAGTTCTTATTGTACCAGCAATTAATATATTCTATATTGACTCTATTCACCAGGTTGAGAGAATCTAAAATATACCGGTGCTAAGAATGATGATTTCTATGTCTGCTGTGCAGACAGCTTTTCTGCTCACTGTCTTCAGGGAATCCTCTGCCTGGTGCCTCCACATTTCAGATTCAAAAAGAGATTTCAAATAATTTTCTGGCATTTCTCCAGTATTAACTATGCCACAGTCAATTCAGCAGAGAAATGCCAGATTTCATATAGCTGCTGAGTGGGTGGGATTGACAGTACTTTGCTAATGCCCCTCCCTCCCCCTGCTTTTATTACAAATAATTTTTATACATATTTTCCTGACAAAATTTGATTTTGTCAACATATCCAGTGGGCTTACAATATGGGTATTGTTGCTGGAAATGTCAGTACTTCAAATGTGATTCTTGATGTAGCTCTCATAGGATATTGAGAAATAGCCAAGTAAGTTTATTCTTTGTATCTAAATGTCAGTTTAGGTATAAAAAAAAAAAATTAAATATCATGAATAGAAGGAGTATGTGCACCGTATATCTAATGTGACAACTTAGATAAGAAACAAAATTAAATCTCCTTCATACAAGACTACTGTACCTAACAGTGGAGGATGTCAATGGCCCCTCTATAAATGGAAATGTATATTACAGATAAAAATATTTTTACAAGGCCCTTTTTATTGTAATCATAAAACCTAAAAACATGAGGAAATGAAGACATATTAGAGTTTAAAATACAATAAACCAGAAACTATTATATCCCTAGCATACTGGGTACTTTAAAGGTAGACATAATCACTAAACAAAAATTTATCTTACATCAATAATATAAGAACTCTATTCTTATGAGCCAGACGGTTTTCACCAAGTCTCCATCTGAGTCCCTCCACAAAAGTCAACAATGCCTCCATTTATGGAAACTGAAAAAAACCCTGGAGAAAAGTTAAGGTCTTCACATGGATAAATAATTGGCTATAAAGATAGGAAACAGAAGGTAGGATTAAATGGTCAAAGGTTTCACAGCAGAGTCAGCTCACCAGGGGAGTCTTGCAGACAGCCAAGCTAGGAGCTGTGCTGTTCAACATATTCATAATTAGTCTGAGAAAAGAGTGACTAGGAAGGTGACATTCTGTGGATGATACTAAGGTAGTTAAGACAGTAAAGATGAGGACCACCTGCAAAGATCTGCAGATGGACCTTCCATGTTTCAGTGACTGAGCAATCAAAATGATAGATGGAATGCAACAGGAATAAACGTAGAGTGATGTACCCGGGGAAAAAAAAATCACGGCTTTACATACAAAATGATGGACACTGTGCTGAATACTAATATGCAGGAATGATAATGTGGGGCTGCAACTATTAGTTCTACAACAAAATTAGCTCAGACTCCTTGACAGTCAGAGAAAAATTGAAATAACTAGAGACAAAGTAGGAAACCGAAAAAAATTATGTGTTTCTGTATAGAACCCACAGTGCACACTTCTACATAATTCTGATTCTCCCACCTCAAAAAAGCATATTATATAGACTTATAAAGGGTTCAAGGAAGGGCAAGAAAGCTGGGAACTTTGAGTCAGGAGAGACAGATGTCTCAGAAAAGGGATGACAGAGGTCTAGCAAATCCAGAGCAAGACAGAGAGGGTGAAAGCCCAACCTGAACGCTCACTGTCCCTCTCAGGATCAGAGCTAGAGGGACATCAGACAACAGTTCAAGATGAACAAAAGGCAGTGGCTTTTCCTGCGTGGCCTGTAATTAGGCTGGGGAACTTTGCTCCAAGATACCAAGAGTTTACATGGGTCTAAAAGGAGACTCAAAAAGTTATGTGGGAGAAAGACCCTACGACTCTACCTCTGGCTCCTCAGCTGCCTAAGCGTGTAGAGGTTATGAGAATTTTCTGAGGAAGTTTTATTACATGCTTCATCTAAACTCATACTGCCATACAGGTATCTGCTTTTCAAGTGAAGAACCCTAAAAATGATGGAAAGGCACAAAAATAAAGTAGCATCCAAGAGTAGCTGAGAACCACCCTCCATCTTGAGCTTAAAACGGTTGTGAGGCAACTACAGCATTCAACATGAAATGTGAGTATATAAACACTGTGAAAGTAAGAAGGAAAAAAAAAGTAAAGATCACACTCAGCCTTGCAGTTTTCCTTGGTCAGCCTCAACCACTGGACAAAGCATTAACTGGAGAACTGGTTTGTGACTCCACTGGTGATTTCCACTGCCACCCGACGTGGCAGGATCCACTCAGATGCTCTTCGGACACAGCACTGCTCCAGATTGATGCTGTCTGACCCCTGCAAGCCTGAGTCCTGCTCTTTAATTGCTGTCAACCACTATACCTGGTTTCTGCTCCCAAAACACCCCCCAACCTTGCTCCAGTCTTCACCCAAATCACTGTAAACTCTGGACTGGCATATCCCCTCACCCCTTTTGTCAATGAAGATAATTCCCTGTTCACATCAGTTACACCTGGGCCAGAACATCTTCAAGTCAGCAACAACAGGTTGGTATATGCACATAAATACACAAGCACATGAAAAAGAATAAATACTGAGAACATGCGAAACAGAGATAGATTATCTGGGGATGTAGGTTCTTCCCTTTCAGGATATCTGGCTCTCAAAGCCCAGCATCTAAATTCTAGGCTCGACCGAGACTAGAGGTCTAATTAATTTGCTGAAGGTTATAGAGATAGCTTTGGCATAGATCAGAATCAGTCTCCAGTCTTGTGTAGTATTTTAATTGCAAAGCACTGTCCCACAACCAGATTTATTTTTCTTGGTTCTACTCCACCATAAATAATAAACCTTCCTCTATAACACCTGAAAGCTCATTATGTGCTCCAGTAAAACCATTCATAATTATTAAGTCATCTGATTATGTTTGCCCTTTTGTGTATTAGAGCACCTCAGAGTCAGAGAAGGTTTTAAAGCATTTACAAAATAGGCAAATAATTTATTTTCACATCTGAACAGAGTTCACTCTGGTCATCTGCTATTTCATATTGCATATTATTATATGCAGTCACCTAAATTACATGACATTGTCACTTTCCATACGAACGTCTGAACGGCCAATAATATCAGCTCTAAGTTGGATTTCTATTTAACAGCAAATATCCTTGTTTGGACATGAATACCCTGTGCCTGCATGAATATAGATACTCACAGAATAAAAACTTGTTCTCTGAATGCTCGCTAAAACAAAAACACATCATAGATGCTTGCAAGGACCCTGCGCATGACTGATAAGAAAGCAATATAAATCTCCAGCAAACATATGTCAACTCAGTTCTAAAACATTCAGCTGATTCTAACTGTAGATTACTGACTTTCTCCAACCATCCACACTTTCATCTTCTGCTAAAAATATTCATTTACACAGACCAGCAAAGAAGCGGTCCAGGATGCCCGAACTTTAATAAGTCACAGACATCGATTTAATCTCACATAAATGAAGCTTCCCATTGTCCTTTTAAAATAAACAAGGAGGACACAGAGGCCTGCACATAATCACTAAATTACAAAGAACAGATGTGAAACATTAACAAGGAAATGCTCATGCTGGCAAGGAGAAAACACTATAAAACAGCACGCGCTGTACCAAGCCAGATTGGCTTTTAAATGACTCATACTTACGAGATTACAAACAACACGGAACAAAAATAAAATAGTTCATTTGACTGGGCCTAATACACTTTAGTTACTTTAAATTAACTGCTAATTGTGCCATTGCTTTCCCTCGTACTTTTCCTTTTGACATCTTGGTTGAAATGCCTTGATGGAGGATAAATGACTACAAAACCCACACAATTCATATCTAGGCATTTACCTATTATATAAATTCATTATTAGTGGAAGCATTCCCTTCAAAAAAAAAAAGGCATTAATTTCTCTGAAAAGAAAGCATCTCTCAATTGCCTGTTCTAAATGTTACTACACCAAGTATGCATATGATGATTTTTTTTCCTCAGCTTTTCAAATCAGTTCTCTAAAGATTTTATTCTGTTCCTCCCATGTGTTATCAGGCCTGTTTCTGACCCTTCGCTGAGAGAGGGGGGAAAAAAAGAACAGGAGTCACTTCTTGCAGTATTACCAAAGGAGGGTGTTCAACATACCCCTGAACGACCAAGACATATCAACTTATTCAGGATAACAGAGAGGAAGAACCATCACAAATTGCAGGATGATGAAAGCTAAAATGCAAATAGCAACTGAAATTTAGTGTTATCTAATTAAGATCTTTCGGCAGTTATGGTACTTTTTGGAAACAGGCTTTTTAACTATGGTGCTCACACTGCCTGCCTCTGATACACACACTTTTTCTATTCATATGCCTATCCTACAAACATTCCCTCATGTTTCAAGCAAGCTCATGGTTTATTGTCCAGGGACAATTTAATCAGCTCGCCTACTACTGTACACTGAAAGATGCCATCTCTGCTTGCAACACTAATTTGTGCAAATTCCCCAGGTCCAGATGTACCCTAGCCATTATGTCCCATACTCATGTGACATATGTCGAGGAAACTCAGATTCCTTTTCTCCTTAAACAAGGATCTCAATCAATTGTATACTTCCAAAAGCCAGTAAAATGCCAGTGCCACCAGCCACTGCAGCTCTATCATTTGATACTGAGACAGCTAGAGCATCAGGAACACGTTGCTGATGCACTTTCTGCTTGACTTGCTTAACAAAAAACTTTTAGTAGCCTTGCCTACCTAAACCACCTCATATTAGTACTGATAATCAGAGAACTTTCTAAACTCAAAAAGTTACTGTGGAAAACATTTCAAATCAAACAAATGCTGCTGGTGGCTCCCTCCCTTAACTGCCCTTCTCCCGCTCTGACTCTCAAACGATAGTGCTTTCAGCAACCCCAACTGCAAAGTAAGTTTCCTCCATATCTTATGGTATTTGCATCTAGGAATAACAGCTCAGAAAAAAGAAGCTCCATGCATGGGGCAGTGCGAGAAGGAGAGCAGAAGTCAGAACTAGGACTTACCTGTACTAAAATACTGACTTAGAACTGGTGCCAACCTCAAGCTACAGAAGTAGAAGCTCTGACTCCTGTCAGTACCTTGGCACCAAAGTCACATATACCTTAAGGTTCTGAACCTCAATCCTTAAATACTGCTCAAGTCATGAAACTTGAAAACAGTGCATAGTCACAGAAGGAGTGCGGGGAAAAAAGCCAAGACAAAGCCAAAAACTGCAGGTCAGGAAGACACAACACCCAGTGGAAGGAAGAAAAGAAAGTTAAGAAGGGGTTTACACATCACTGTTTGGCCACAGGCCTGCAATCATATGTGCAAGTAGGCAACAAATCTCCAACTTAGGACTGCTGCTAGGGCTGACTCAAACTCCCTGGAAGAATTATTCCAAAAAAGGGAGTATTTTTGGTGTAGACAACACACCACACCTTATGCTTTGGACCCAAGTAATACTGAGGGAAGAGAAAGGGCCTCAACAATCCCCTGACTTGGGTTGCAAGAAATGAAGAATAATTTTACTTTTGTATGAACAATGTATCAGCAAGGTTCATTGCTGAGCACATACTAGCTTGATTGTAATCTGGTCACTTAACATTAATAAAGGAACATATATGGTATGGTCAGATTATTGCCTATCTTTCTTCATTATGCCAGTGAGGAAGCACATTTCACCTCATACTAATAGAACCTTTCTACTTTGTACTTCTCTATCACAAGTACTTTAACATGCTAATATTATTTTCTGTTGTTGTTCAAACTACATAAAATTTAACACTTTAACTACTTGGTAGAAAGGACCCAAGCAAGATCTACATAATCAGCTTCAAGAGAATCATAGTAATGAAGATGGAATATGTTGAGAAATTTCTACTGCTCCAACTACTGATGAATGGATCAACCCCCCCCCAGTTTCTCATAGATACCCCTGTATGCATGGTTAAAGCAGAAGTCCTAAATATGACCATCCTGGATTAACTTATTGATAGCATAGGGGACAGATTTTCTTCCTGTTATCCACTGGGAGGGGCAAAGAGGGAGGCAGTGAATGTCTTAATTCCTTAAGACTTCTACTAGTGGAGAAAGTAACGCATCCTTCAGTAAACTGTCAGCAATTATTTAAACATGACTGTTGAAAATTCAGGCTTTATTTGCTATCTGAGTTTCTCTAGCTATGGATCCCATTTAACAGGCCTTCTAACACGTTCATCTACTAGATTGAAGAGTCCTTTAGTATTGAATAATCTGTAAGTACTTATGCAGACAGAAGTTGCATTAAAACACTTCATGTCTTTTCTTCTTTGAACGAAATGGACAATTCATTTTTCTCTTGCTGCAAATCAAGCATCCTCAATCATTTTTGCAGCTCTTTTGTACACCAAGTCTATTATCTTTTTACAATATTGATATCCAAAGCAGATTCTCCAGCCTAGGAATGATCTTACCACTACTTCATATGGAAATACCACCACATCCAAGTCCAGGCTACCCTATATTTATTATTATACATATCCACAGAAGTCTGTTCTTAAGACCACTAGAGAAAATACAGACAAATTTAACTGGTTGCAGCCTTTAGCCTTATCATCCAAAATGTATCAGTTTATTAACAGATAATTATGTTTCTTACTCTTTGTAAGGAAGAGCATTCAAGCAGCTGATTTTGCAGAAAGCAGCTGAGAGCTGGAGAAATATTCCCTTTATGAACATAAGGAAGCAGCAAATGGAAAAGACAGGCTTCAGAAAGTGATCCAAAGAAAAACTCAGATGGAAACAAAAGCTGAAGTAAAGAAACTGTCTTGTTTAATGGTTTAATTGCATTTATATTGAAGAATAAGGACCACCATCTCAGAACCCGATTATGGCACTTGTGAGAAACTCCACTGACTTATATTGCAGAAATGCATACCAATACAAATATTTATAGTCATAATCCAATTTTAACAGAGTTAAAATTCATTATTCATGTTCAAATTCCTAAGAAACTTTGAAGTAAAATGGCAAGGCAGGATACAAGAAAGCAGCCTCACAGCTGTGGTGAACTTTAAAGCTCAGCATCAATGCCAAGATTTTTATTTGGTTCAGTGCTAAGGGAGCCTAAGCACTTCACATCTCAGTGCTTCTGCATCTACTTTCACATCTAACCTGAAGAAAAATGCAGAGAATCACGGTAGCACCTGTATTATTCAAGGCACATTTTCACTATTAGCAAAAATGCACTGTGGCATTAAAATTAAGGCTTCATACCAAGATGGCAGATTTCCAAAATTACTCTGAATCTTTCCCACCCACTTGACAGAAAAAAAAAATTAAAAATCACTATTCAAACAACAGTAACAGAACGTTCTACCTGTACACGAAGAAGAATCAATGTACAAGGACCAGAGAGCAATGGAAAACATGAAAAAATAAACTAAGAAAAGTTTTCTACAAAAAGGTCTACAGGGTGATAATTTTAAGGGATCAGAGTATTTATTTTCCTACAGAAGCGTAACAAATATTTACAGTCATTGGGAATCTTCAGCACATTGAAATTATTATACATCCAGCAAAGCAGAACAAGACAGGAACAAGTAGGTATTGTATTCATCAAGGCCATGCACAAGAGTTCCATGCAATTCTTTCATAAGGCATAAGAAATGTAGTGGTTGAGACACCAAATTCTTAATAAATATCCCTTTTTATTATTAGATATCAGGAAGAATTACAAAGTCACTCATGAAATTACCCAGGGTGAGCCCCAAAGGTCTCATATGAGTATTCCTGAAGCAGAAAATAGAATCAAACTTGGTTTTCCTGCAATACACTGGTATTTTAAAGAAAAGGCTGACAAATCACCTGGTAGAGCAACATCTGCATGATCTACCTAGAAAGTATCCACAATAAGGGACATTTACCTTCAGGCAAACTAGAAATCAGTGCAAAGAACTGGACAATCAAACTGGCTCAGTTGTATTAAATTTGCAGACAAAAATGCCCTCTGTGCCCACTTTATCCATGTTTTCCTGCTCTAGACACTAGAATGGTTTCAGGAAAAGATAAGTAAGTTAGCTGATCATGTGAACTTTCAGAGAAGTAACTGCTGACCCCATACACAGCTAGAGGAGTACACGGTACAGATCCTTCACCCTAGTGACGCATATAACATCAGAGAATTAAAGGAGACCAGTCTTTAGAAGCATTACTCTGCCAACCAACGATATCCATCTCACCAAACATGGAGCTTAAGCCCAAAACCTGACTTTGTTTCTAGGATACTATTTCCAGAGAGACTAAGGAGTGTCTGATGCACCTCTGGCACAAACAGCACAGGTGATGGACAATACAGTTTCAGACCTTAAGAAAGGCGCTGTCTTATCCCTTTCAGACATTTCCAAAGCAGTGATGGGCAAGGCCCTTGAGACAGTCAGGAAGTAAGGACATACATCTATGAGCCCAGGGTCAAGCCTACCTCACACAGAAAATCATGTATCCTTCTCAGCGACCAGCTATGAGGCCCAAGATAAAAATGTTTCAGCAACTATTTCTCCTTGGTCACAGCAGCCTACTTTTTAGAAATTAATAGTGAGTTTCTTGCTGTTGCTGGAATACGTGAAATAATGACAGTTACCCTTTGCTGAGGGCAATTTTCACAGTCTGAAACACAGCCTTCCCATGAACTAGGTAGCAATTACATTCTTCTTTGCTTATTCATGTTCTTCTCTATTTATTTATGTTAGAACATTACCAGCATAAGTAATTCAACAGGGTTTGAAGAGTAGAGTCGGATGGAATAAGGAGAACAACCAGATAGGAATAATAGGTACAACAGACTGACACATTTCAGCTCCAGGACAAGGCTATTCTTAGCTCAAGTCCATGCATCCCCAAATGACACACCAGCCAAGCACCTATGACAAGCATTATACTGGGGGGCAAGAAAGAGAGCATAAAGCTTTTTCATGTTTGCACTTGACTATGACCAGTCATAGTATCAATACTTGTATAACTAGGGGCAGAAGTAGCCTTTTATTCACACAGAACCCATGCTGGGTGGGTAACAGACAGGTGGCCTTAGAGCTCCAGATATAAGCTGCCCCTTCTTACTGTATATTTTTGCTGCCAAACAGTAATTGAGGAGACCAAAATCTCCCCTGCCCCAAGCAAGCTTTGGCTAGGAACAAGTCAAAATTTCCATAAAGTCTATTGCTTGCAGTGATACAAAGCGTTACTTCTCTTCCTTCACCAGGAGAAAAAGGGAAAAGGATGTACGCTACCTGTGCTACTACTTTCCACTTGGCCCTGCCTCTGATCAACTAGGCATCCAGACAGAGATGCGAGTTCCCCATGTCCTTTCATCTGCTGTATTGCTCCCTTGCCATTTTGTGGCTAGTTACAGTATCATGAAGTTTCTCAAGTTATATGTTTCTCAGTGATCTGCCCTAAGAAAAGTCTTAGAAGATGGACAGAATACGTGAAGAAGAGAATTTGACAGTGGACAAGTATTTATAATACAAATATCAGGCAAGTAATTATAATATGTATAATACTGGGCAAGGATTTGTAATATCCCAGTAATCAATGCTGCAGCAAATCCTGCTGAGCTGAACAGCACATGCCTATTTGCCAGATCAAATGTGGATCTCAGTCACAGCTCTGATCTTGTTCACAAACCACTGAGATAATATATATTAAGGAGCAAAGTGTTTGACATTCTATGTCCTGGTTATTTATTTTGTGATAAGAAGAATGCTCATGTAAGGTAGCAATCAAAATAGGTTCAAGATTCCTAACACAACTGAAAAGGTGATAAAAATATTTAACCAAAACTACGAAACAGCAGCATTAACAACAAGGAAGAGGAGACTAAAGAACACTTCCCTTTATTTCTACGAACAGGAGCACAGAGAAGTACGTAAATTGTGGCATCTGCTACAGAGAAAAAAGTTTAAATCTTAGCTAAAATCCTGCATTCCTACAGCTCACTGCTACATACCCAAAACAGAGGAATTTTTTCCTAGTTAATATCACTTTTCAGAACTGAGGAACAGGTCCCCAGCAAGTACAAAACAATAGTTGAGGATCTGTTCTGTGCTTTACCCCAGGTTTGGACAGAATGAAGACCATGTCACTAAATTCTTCCTTTCTGGCTACCTTATCCAGCCTACGCCACCTAAGATCTGCCAAAAACAATGTATAATTTAAGAGATTGGAGATTCCTCTAACATGTCTTATTAAAAAAAACAAACCCAAACAACTATGTCGCTTTGTGCAAATGAGGCCCTCTACAGCTATGACTGGGGGCAAACCAGCAATCGTTTTATTTTTGTTTGAGAAAAATCAGGTAACTGGAGACAACTGGACCCAAGGGGCAGTCACTGGGCTGACCAAGCACCTCAGGCCAGGTACTGGAGGGTTCAGCAGCACGTGTGCATGTTGGTGTGTGTAACGGGGTCTGCGCCAGCTGTTGGGGTGGGGCTGTGGGCGGCTCATGACTGTGTCAGCAACTGGGGAGACTGGGATCCAGGGCCAGTTACTGGACAGACCAAGTATCTCAGGCCAGCTATTGGAGGGATCTGCGTTGTATGGATTTCCCACTAAGGGACCTTTACCCTGAGCAGCCAGGGCAGCTGGGATTTCCTGCAGCTGCCTTTGAACCCATAAACAGCTTTTCACTTCCACCTGCTGCACTGTCTGTATTGTGTTACTTACCAAGGAACCCCAGGCAGAGACAGCTTGTCTCTCCTAAGTGTTTCCTCTCAATTTCATCACAGAAAGGATCTTTCAAATACTCTAACTTGACCTCACCTCGCTTCTCAGCACGCGAGTACGAAAACCATACAGACATGTAGCAAAGCCTGCAACGGTCTGTGCGTTTTGACCCCAGTAAATGCCAGTGGCAAACACAGCAGCAAAAAAAAGTCCCTTAGGCAGAAAGATGGGTGTATTTCACATGCCAATTGATCAAATACAGCAAAATAAAGCTACAGAACTGTCAAGTTTGAAATTATCTATCTGGTATTTCTTTTCTTCTTTTGTTATGCATCTTCTTTCTTTCAGTGGAGAAGGTAACATCCTTGCTGCAGAATGTTTTTATTGAAACCTTCTAACTACTAGCATTGGAGGTTATTTTCAAATATGTTAATACCACATTATCTTCCTTCCTTCATATATAAAGTTTATTGGGTAAGCTATTCACAGGTCCCACGACATCTGGACTGATTCCCAGATTTCAGAATAAAGCCTTCAAACTGCCTTCCAAGACTTGGCAAGGCTAAATACTACTAATAATAACAAACAACACTTCCATCATGAATACTATGAACTGACAAGAAGTAGTTTCAAACATTTCATGTTTGCTGGAAAAACTTTCCCCAAAAGTTCATTAACAAAATGTTAATCACCACATAATGCTCTGCAATATCAGCCATTAATAAAAGTAAATGATGTGTACACCAGGAATTAGCTTTAGTATAATGTTCTAAAAATACACATGCAACTCCCAATTACTTTCAGTATAGGACTTAATCATTTTGTTGAGGGGGTGGGGGTTTGGGCAGGGTTGGTTTGTTGTTCGTGGTTGGGTTTTTCAGTTTTTTAGAGGGGTTTTGGTGGGGTTTTTTTTTTTGGTTGGTTGATTGGTTGGTGTTTTTTAAGTTTAAGATGGGCACATGGATATCCACACTTTTGGAGAGCAAAGAGTCCATCTGATGAATTCTGTAATTCTAAGGCTACTAGAAACTCTTTGAAATTAACAACTATCACAAATTGATCTGAATTTAGTTAGGATAGCAATTACAGAAGTTGTATGCATTTTAGAATGAAATTCAAAGTGCCACCAAGACTTGTCTTTGAGAAAAAGCTATGATCTAAACCAGCTCTATGACTCATCATGCTATGTATACACAGTTTTCATTCTTTAAAATTATTCTCCTTTGCTGAAGTGGACATGTATTTCAAAATTAAACACACATGCAAAGACTAACATCAAAACAACCTGTATAGTGTTCATTCCCACCACACAAAATGTTTCAAGACTTCCTATTTGTGAGAGGCTTCTGGAGAAAGATTTTCACCCTATCTTGTTTTATGATATATTCTCATTACTAGGATGTAGGATTTCTTTAGCTGGGGACCTCTCCAAACTTACTGAATTGGCCTCAGCAGTGATTATTGAACAGAGTATTCATGGTTGTACATGTCGATAACAATGGAAAATTTCAGACAATTAATATATTTAAGTTTACCTCTAATTTTTGAAATCACTTCAACCAACAGTGATGGCACATCCAGAATAAAGAGTTGAAAGACAACATTCCTCTTGGTGTCATAACTATTCACAAGAAACAGGGGAATTACACTAGCAGAAAACTCTGCTGTGTAGTTGGGGTAAGGTTTACCCAGGACTGATTCCAGCTCCCATCCACTTTTACTCATGCACTAGCCAGGCAACAGCATCCTGTAGTCATTGGGTGATCTTCAACTCCACTGCAGAAGCTACTGGTAAATATGTACCTGCAACCCTCCCTGGGCACACTGTTGGGTTTCAAACGATGTTCATGGTGTGGTTATTCCCCACCACACTGATGAAACGGACCTTTTCCCGACATCTGAAAGACACATAGCTTTTAGACAGGCTACACTGCTTCACTTCTGAAGCCACAGACAGCGTTTGGTTGAAGAACCATCTTGAACTGTGACAGGTCTAAGTGATCTGGTTTCTGCACACAACAGTACAACTAAATTATGGCAGCTCTAAGCTCAATTTTTGCA
Organism: Haliaeetus leucocephalus; assembly: GCF_000737465.1. Lineage (NCBI taxonomy): Eukaryota > Metazoa > Chordata > Aves > Accipitriformes > Accipitridae > Haliaeetus > Haliaeetus leucocephalus. The sequence goes on from NW_010973123.1 coordinate 1,925,606, forward strand.
TGCAATTAATAATAGCAAGCAACACTGACAGTTACTCATTGTAGCCTGTAGGGAAAATTTCTCTTGGGCAGGAACTCCAGACATTGCTGAAAACACTGCACACAGCATGAAAATATTGAACTTGCCTCTCTTTCTGCAAACAGACTAAAAGGAATTATCAAGGACTCCACTGGTGAGAAACAACAGGTTGTGAAATACAACGCCACAGGATACCAGATAGTAACAACAGAAGAAAAAGAAATCTGCTGTTTGCTTTCACTACTTGAAGACTAGCAAGTCACTGAAGAGGAAAAAATTGCTGAGAATTTTAGCACTGGGTTTGTCCACAGTGGAACTTTTCATTAAAATAAATGAGAACCAGAACAGGTAAGAGGAAGCCAGCAGAGACGTCACCTAAACATGCTTCTCCAGCAACATGCTCCAGGAAAGCTAGCCAGATGAAAGTAAGGCTATGGACATTTAAAAAAAAAAAAAAAAAGTTAAAAGCTGCTCCAGAAGCAGACCTGTCATTCACTACATCCTGCTCTCTGAAATTCTTCCTGGCTAAAAATTCCTACAAAAATGATCCAACATGATTTTTTTGTGACTTACCACTACAAGAAAATCACTTCATTTTTCAGATATGCTAGAACAATTTTTCCTACCTTTGTTGCAGAACGCACAGATTCAGTAGATGTAAATTTTCAGCAGCATGCATTCAGTATAAAAAGCAAAATCATCCAGAAAAACAGACATCTAATGATGAAAATTGTGTAGTACTAATTACTCTATGCAAAGGTGTGAAAGACTTTTGCCAATAAAAATGGCTAACCAGCAATCAAAATTTTGTGAACTAACAGATGTCTAACAGATCATAAAAATCGGAGACGTCCTTTACTACCATCGAAACCGTCAATGCTTGAAAAGACGTGATGCTTTCACAGGGAAGGATCCTTCCCAAATGTGCTTAGGGAATGTCCATGTAGATAATGGTGGAGATTAAAAGCCCATCTCCCTCATTGCAATCCAAAAATTCCACTGCCTTGGACACGAGCGAGCACTTAGGAAGAAGCATAACATTATCTTCTGGAGGCGATTACTGCAGGTACAGCTACAGAGGCAGTAAAGGCTTCCATGGTTGCGCATTTATGACCTGTGAAGTTGGAATTAACTCGATGTCCTATGGAAACATTTATATGAACCTCCCTGGTTTAACACAGCAGTTAAAATACAGAACTTACACTGGCCAAAAGAATAAATTATACTTGTTAACTTCGCCTTTGGGATCCATAAGATCAGGCACACATTTTGAGCCTGTTTCTTCTCCAGTGAAGAACAGCTCTTGCAGCAGCAAATCAAGGGAGGGAGAAAGATCTGTAATCCAGTGCTAAGTTAATCAAGCTTGAGATCCACGGGCAGAGGAAAAAAGATAGCATAAATATTTTATTTCAGTATTTGTACCTATGAGCAAAGATAACTAGCAACTTACCAAGGAGAGACTAACGGGATGTAAGCCACCAGTTTCAATCAGTGGTTCTGATGTAGTGGTACTGCAGGACCTTTTTCCCCCCCCTCTTAACTGTTTACTGAAGAAAGAGTATCAACCATGAGGTCGTCAAACCAATTCCCAGTCAGGCACTTCTGGCTACAGAAATCACTCTGTTAACCTGACTTCGCATGCCTGCTGGCTTCCTTCTGTACACGGGTCATGCACATAAAGAAAACTTTGAACCATACAAAATGGGAGATTTCCTCTCTCCCTGTGAACAACTCTATTAGGCACCACAGCACTTGCAATAAGGACTCTTCTTTTGCGCCCCCCCACCCCTGTTCAGGAAGAGTATGTAACTGTACCCAGAACAGACAGAGAAAGAAACTTTGACCTACACACAAATCACACTTTTATATACATGCAAGTAGTCTTAAAAAAGAAAAGATAAGACAAAGACTTATCTTTTTCCTTCCTCTCTGAAGCCTTGAGGACATTGTCAACTGGAAATAATCCAGGAGACAAAAAGATGAAGAGATGATTTCCTATAATGAGGACAGTTACAGAACATGAAAACACCTTCCAAAGAGCTAACCAGGAACAGTCCTCTGTCCAGAAGCCCAAGCATTTCTGTGTTTACCCCTATGTCCCTCTGGCCTGACACTGCTTTTCTGCAAAGGGGGACTGATTTCCCTCTTCTAAACTGATCATACTTTAAAAAAAAAAAAAAACACATTAAACTTGTGTCTGCAACCCAACAGAACCTGGAAGGTATAGCCTAATAAATTATGATTTTGCCATTGCTGGTAGACATCAGAAACTTATCGGCATCCTAGCAGTGCAGGGTTTCAAGGACTTGCCAAAATAAGGGCCTAATATTCACTCTAAGAAAAATATTTTTCATAGAGCAGTTAGCATGCAATTTGACAATGAGTTACGTGACAATAAACCAGCTGCATGTGTAAAAGCGAAAACAGTCAAGGCTTGGAAGTTAAAATCAGCTGGGACTCTAACAGCATTATCCTTTATCCAGATGCCTTTTCTCATAAAACTCAGTAAATCAATTTTTTAAATTTCTACCTTTCTGTCAATTCTGGTTGGAACTGTTCAACATATTCAAAACCTGTTAGTGTGGGGGAGAGAAATGAAAACAGATAAGCTCATACAAGAGACTGTATGATCACATAAGCCTTATTTCCACAGATAAACTAAACTAGGAATGCATGAGGGAAGAAAAACAGAAAGACCACAGGGGAAAGAAACTAGACAGAAACTGTCTTATTACATCAGTTTTGTTACGAATTGAGTGAGCACAAGTCCTGTTGAAGCCCAAGACATACACTATATACTTATTTGAAATTGAGTCTATATATCTTAAAGAGTATATTTGAATGTTTTGGTTTGACACTTTAAAAAAATTACCTTTCTCTAGATTCAGATCCCAATGAACCTACATTATTAACTTTCAAGTTACATCAATTGTATAGAAAAAAAATACATCCAATATTTGACAAAATTAGATAAGATTTTTATGCCTCAGCAGTTACCTGAATACTCAACTAAAGATTCTTCTGAAGTTTTATTGTTCAGATTTTCACATCAAATAAGCTATGACGTGGAACTGAGGATTCAAGAGAAAACTGCAAGGTAAAATAATTGCATGACTTAGTATAAGGCTAAGCACATCAGTACAGCAACAATGAGCAGTAGTCAGACTTTCCCTCTCCAGCCAAAACAAATTTTCTCCTTTTTTCAGCTCTCAAATGGAAGACAAACTCCTCTTTCAGAAGCAAAAATGATTTGTTGCTGCCACACGCAAACTAACACGTCACCCTCAGTCTGCTACAGCTTCCCAACGTGATGAAGCCACAAAGGAAGGGGTGTCCTTTGAATCCAGAAATTAGACTTCACAGAAGTACCACCGATTCCCCGAACTGTGGGCTACATGCAAAATATATTTAACAAAGATACATATTTATTTACACAAATACAAAGCTTGTTACTTAAAGATGCCAAATCACAGCTGGGAAACACTGGGCTATATAGGAAGTAACAATAGACTGCTGGGAGTCAGAGGAGCTTTTACCTTAAAGAAATTAATCAACTTGCCCTATCGTGAGCAGCCTCCTACTGCAGAGCGTGAAAAGAAATATGAAGTACTGGAAATCATAAAACAAACAAAAAGTATTATTAAATCCTAAAACTAATAATGGCTCACTTTCTTTTGAGAAAAATGTCTCCCTTCCCCATTCTCCCACAAAAAAAAAAGTAATCCTCAAAACATTCAGATGGAAGGAAAAAAAAGGAGAAACCAAAAGGAAAAAAAAATAATCCAAATTTCTTAATCATGGATCTTTTCCACAGACCGCAGGAGAAATTGCATGAAATGGAACAATGCTTTTTGCTATTACTTTTTCCCCCTTCTTCGTGGTTCACTAACTATATACACACACCGTGTTTTATTAAAAATACCAACAATAAAACCCGCTGAATTTCCAGGAGCATTTTATACTACAGACTTATTGGCTTCTGCAATGCTTCATACAAAAAGGACCATAGTTTATGAAAAAGGCCCCTAGCAGTTACCCCTATGACTCATACTGTCTACTCCATAATAATAATAAGCTTTAAACATGTCTGTCTACAAATAATGAGGAAAGCCTACCAGCCCTCTTCAAGAGCAAGTAATAAGCAAACCAGGTGGAAAAATGACTTGCAAAAAGAGACCAAACATACTTCCAGCAGCTTCCTATTGCTAGACAAGATATCAGTTTAGCAAACAGGTTCTGAAACATACTTTAAAAAAATATTCTACCAAAACAATAAATAATTGATAGTATCTGTCTATATATGAATGTCCTATTAACAAATTTAACAAAGAGCAAACAAAAAACAGGACATCTATTTTTTCATGCAGAAAAAGGCTGCAATCATTAGGATGATAAAAATCACAGAAAGTGGTGTGCAAGTTTATGTAGATGTTAACCCTAACGCTAACTGAACAATGGAGACCATCGTTCAAAATGCCACAGTAGCCAAAATTTAACTGAAGTAATTTCAAGGGCTAGTAAGACAGTATCAAAATGCCAGCAATGGACCAGGCAAATTCAGGAAAGTGATCTGTAAGAATCACCAGGAGGGAAAGGGTTTGTGTTGGGTTTCTACAGCAGAGCTGAGGATGAGCATTTAATCAGGTTTTACAACCTTTTCCAAAGTAAAATTTTAAACCCTCTGGACCCTTCTGGTCTCTCCTTTTGACATTCTACATTGCTGAAATCTGGACAATAATGCACATTCTTCCAAAACAAAGTCAGATTTGGAATATTGCAAACAGACTAATTTTGAAAAAAAATATTAAAGAAACACTAGCGTGCCAGGAAGCTACCTGTCTCTCCCAAGACCATAATACCAGCTAGTCCTCTACACAACCTCACCTCTATTTCATTACGCAGTACTCTGCAAGGGAACCAAAACATCTTGCTCTCCTTCACTAATGCTGCCCTCCACTTCTCCTAACACCACAGGGCAAACACAGCCCAGGGCAGGCAAAAGACCCATGTTGTGTGTTCCCTCACCAACCTGCAATTACCAGAGTTCATGAGTACGAGTGGAAACAAACTACAGAGCAATGCTTTGTAGTCAAGTTTTATCACACAACTCTTTTTTTCCCCTTAATTTTAAGAGTATGAAACCACTAAGGCAGAAGAAAGCAGTTACTTAAATATTACTGAGGGATACGTACCAATTTTGGATAGTGTGGGTCTCACAGGCTGTGATCACCTGGTTCTCCCTCAGAAAAATCTCTAAGTCAGGTCAAACAGCAACCTTAGCATAATGGACAGAAAAAAAAATTAATAATCCTTTCCACAATCTAGAAAACTGTCTCTAATACTGGTACTGGAGCTCTAGATCCAATACAAAGAACTGAAAACTAGTACATCAGATTTTTTTGTTTGGAGGAACTGGACAGCAGCTTTACTAATCTGATTAGAAACTATGTTTTAGGAGTAGTTTAAGCCCTTCAGACAGGAAAGGATATGTGAAAAATTTGGAACTTTTTGGCTCATAATTAATTTGAGACAACTGTGCTGTCAGATCTTTGTTAGTGCTCATCCTCCCACTTAAAGAATACGGCTTTTCTTTGGCTGTGTCAACTTTTTAATTTTCTAAAGTACAATATTTTTCTCCTCTATGTTGCCATTCAGACTCTTTAAAATAGAAAAAAGATAGATATAAATACGTATGGTAAGTATAGGAATGATTTTGTGTAAGACACTTTTCCTAGATATAATTTTTTATCTTAACGTATTAAGCTGTCTACAGAACAACCTGGGGTGCTCAAATCAGAAGGCTCTCTCATGGCACCCTTCCAACAAAACCATCAGAGCTTCAGCTCCCCTCCATGTCTTGTCCAAGGCTTGAATAAATAACAGGGAAGAGCTGGGGCTGCCAGGCCTGCCTGAGGCTGTTCCAGAGTGGAAGTTCAGAGGAGGAATACAAACAACCCTTAGAGGCAGTCCTGGGCCTGAAAAGGCCTGCAGGGAAGGGCCTGGGAACCAAACAGGAGAGGAAAATCATTCGCACTGCAAGAATATGGAAGAGAAAGCTTTCCAAATCAGCAGCGAACTCGAGGAGAAAGAGAAGTGAACTGGTTTTGGGAGAGTTCTGTCTTTGTCATAACAGAGGCACAAGGAAAGGATCGACCAGTGCTTTCTCTCTATGGACTCTGCCAGGAAGCCCCTTCTTTCCTCTCATGAAGGGGATGGGGACCCCCACCATTAAAACACCCACACAAATCCACTCAAACAACATTCCTATCACTCACTTTGAACAGTTAAACAGGGTGCAATAACCAGAGGAGAGACAACAAACACCGCAGCCAACTTGGTGTCAAGATTTCAGTGAAACACATTGTATCTCCTGAAGTCAAAAGCTGTCACTATTCCAAATGCGTCTTTCAAACAGGTCCAAGTCCCTGCTCCTACTACAAAACAATGGAGTTTGCAGGCTCCACCCTTTCCCCCCCTCCCAAGAACTTCAACGATTTAATTTAGGCAACAAAGTGGGCCGATTTTAATCCTCACTTACTAACTTAATTTTCAGTCTTCTTTCTGCACAAGCTGACTAAAATTCAGCCCTGAAGATCTTGTGCCCTTCCCGAATAGCCATGTCTCTAACCTTTGAGAGACAGGTTTTTGGACCACTACAGAGCTCAGGAGATTCATTTGCTCTTGCTGGGCTTCAGTAAAAGCTTTTAGGTACAAACCCATAAAACTCCTTTCTTGACATGCACTGCATCCTGGTCTGAACATGCATTACATCCTAGATTCCTCCCACCTCCATTCAATTTGAAATAAATTACAAAGCACACAGACTGAGGACGTCCTTTACTATTACAGTGCAGAAAACCCCTGCTATTTTCTTTTAATTTAAGGGGTTGTTTCCTTTCTGCGGGCACGTTTTAGGACTCCAGGGATGCATAGAATTTAATCCTGATTTCAGCTATAGTACCAATGTTTGGCAAGATAGTGTTTTCATTCAACGCATGGTTACAACCTGCTCTTCCTGGTTTTATTTTTCCCTATTTTAAGTTAATAAGGAAGCATTCGGTGGTCACTTTACAAACTAATTTGTTTTAATGTTTGGATTTATTTTTTGGTAGCATCCCTTTTTAACTTACAACGAGGGCTTAGCTATCATGACACCTTCTTACTCCTTTTTGATTCACATCTTTAAAGATCATTGGTGATATATTTATGGGGGAAAATACTGTGTCAATATTGCCAACAGTTAAAGAATGAGGGTGGGGAGAAGACTATACAGTTTTTAGGTGTTTTACATTACAGGCCTGCAATTAGAATTTGGCAATCAAAAATGGACTGTGTTGGGCCTGTGGCTGCAATTCTAAGCTAGACTGAGTAAAGTGATTTTACTCTTGGATAAAGATTCATGCACTATTTTTTTCCCCCTTCCTTAGTAAGGACACTCTCTTGTAATGCACTATACTTTTTGTTTGTTTTAAAAAGAAATGAGAAAGACTAGAAAACCCAATGGACTTTACTGTTTAGTTCAAGAAGTGTTGGTAAGCTGTGGTTTTCATAACACACAGTACATCAACATTATAAAAAAAAAAGTAAAACAATTTCCTCAAAGCAACTTCCTCCACAATGACCAACATAATCAAACCATTATTTTCAAACTCATACTTTTCTGGTTCCCCAATTTTGCACTGTGAAAAAAATAGCAAACTACTAAATAAAGCATGTGCTAGCAGAAGAAGATTTGATTATGAAAGACATTTCTGCATTTAAGCATTGCTGTGATAGTGTAAAAAGCAAAAGGATCAGATTGCAGATAACATCTCTGTTTAAATAATTTATTTTCTTGCCATGTACTCTTTTAAGTCAATGTCAAACACATAAAAATGCAAAGAAACTGGTGTAGCAGCTTACTGTACTACTCAAGCATAAATGTCACTGCTATACAGACCTTATATTACCAGCTTGACTATTAAGGTTAGTGATTACAGCTCTTCAGAACTGCGACCAAAAATTTTCCTCTAGACCAGTATCTACTAGTCAACCTAATCAATGCTGAAGACCTCTTTCTACACATATTCAACACATGCTGTTCCCCCTGAATTTAATTTCTTTACTTGCCAACAGCTTTTCTATGTTTTTTCTTGCAGCGTTGAAAAAGGGATGCAGATGTCTAAATATCAAATCGAAATTTCTAAATTTTTACACTTCAAAACATGCTATGTTTGGAGTTGTTATTCTTCTTTTAAAAATAAGGTAATTAAAAGTATTTTAAAAGAGCTATATCCTCAAAGTTAGTCAGTCAAATAACACTGGAGAGATCCATTGTATTATTATCTTACTTATAATCTTAAATGTCTTTGAGCTCCCCCCCAAAATAGGTAAACCTACACCTGGGGTTTGAAAGGGCTACCAATATCAGAATCCCTCTAGGGTTAGAGAGGGGGAGCAGATATGAGAACTGATCTCAAAAAAAATTTACTGCAGTTAAAAACTCATGGAGCAAACAGACAACGGGAGTAACAAGCGAGCAGGGCCAGATGCCATTCATCTGGGAATTACAAAAAAACTTGGGAGATAGAAAAGCTGGATTATGAACTGGGAGTTAAAATGCTCTCTTCAAACCAGCCTCTGGAGGTTCCACCAGGAAGGCAATAACAAGAGGCCAATGTATGAAAAAAGCACATGGGAAAGTACAGATGAGCAGGTCTAACCCAAGGTTACGGCAAACTAGCAGAAACTGTTGTAAAGAGCAGAAACAGTGGGGAGATGATTAACTACAACACATGGGGAAAAGTCAACACAGCTTTTGTAAGGCAAAGATGCACCTCAAATCTCCTGGAGTTTCCTGAAAACATGGGAGTGGGTGGTTGACAGAGGTGCTTCTAAAGGTTTCAGCATGGTCTTCCAGCCAGATTCCTACAAAAACTGTGCTGCCATAACATACAAGGAAAGGTCCCTGACTATCCCTCCAAGCAGCTTGTTAGAAGGTGATAAAAATAAAAAGTAGGAACAAATGGCCATTGGAGTATATCAGGATCTGTGCTCAGGTTTGTGCCATGCAACGCATTCCTCGGATAACCCAGAAAGGGGGTGGGATGGTGAGATGACAAAGTTTGCACCAAAATAAAGTTTGAGTTTACACATGCTTGGAACCAAACCACAGAAAATGCCCTCTAGTTTCTACTCAAACCTTCAAAGACATCAGAAATGGGGAAAATTATTGGATGGCTGTAGCAGGTTGACAGTGGCACTGGCATACAATGGAAGGGGAGAGGAGCACCCATTTGGTGGAAACAGATTCAAAGTTTCAGCTGTTTTTCTCTGCAAATCTTTCAGTTTCACTCACTGTCAGATATTCATGCTGTCATATTCATGATACCCTAAAATACATCCCTAACTAGCTGCAGAACCAGTTAACTGAGGGACATGAACAAGACTGTCATATACTAAGTAAGATCTCAGAAAAATAGTTTGGATTTTATGATGGAGAACAGCATTAACAACTTCTAGCCCAGTGAGATTTTAAAAAGTTACTCCTTTTCAAACAAAAATGTCAGTATCTATCTCCAAATAGAATATTTTTTTTTAGCTTCAATAGCCTATTTGAAGGAGAATTCAAAAAGCACTTCCACTTAACAGATCTCTCTGTTAAGTGAGAATGTTTCACTTCGTAACTCGATACAGGAAAAAAAACCCCAAACTATGAAGTTGATGCAAAATCTTGGGTACTCACTATTTCTAGAATGCAAGCATCCTATCCTTATTTTTAAGTGACAAGGGAGTTAGCTTGCCATTTTAAAAGCTAGCCTAAGGAATCAGGCCACAAGATTCAACAGCATTTGTTGTGCAACTTCCAGATTTAGGTTCTAAGTTAACAGCAAGCTGACAAGGCTCAGAATACATTTTACAGACTGAAAGAAATGATTTGTTTTATTCGCCTCTTATAATGAATTCAAAGCAAAATTTTTACTTTGAGATAAGACTATCCACTGCATCTCTGGAATACTAGATTTTTGCTGCCAAAATTTAAGACCCAGCATCAGAATAAAAACCACGTATACTCCTGGCTTTATTTTGCAGTTTTACATTCTACAGCCTTTATTAAAATACTAACAATCAAAAAAAGAAAGACTATTTCCTAGCAAGTAACACTGTTCAAGATTTGTACCTTCAAATAACAGATGCATATGCACCCTGCCATGCAAGACCAGGAACATTCCTGCCCTGTATCCATTTGGGTTGCACATGTGCTTCTCAGCAGAAACATATATATACACCCTCTCCTTTAGCTTAACCATCAGCTTTCACTTGGTAGACTACATATCTTCTTGTCTTCAGAAAGGAAGGAGAATATCATAAAACCAAAGCAAGTTAACCCCCATTACCTACTTCCTCTGAAGACATCCCTTCTTCCTGCCCTCTTTGCCTTGGAGACCCTGGCTTCTTCTAGGAAAAAAGCCCAAGTATTTCTCACATTCCAGAAAAAGTAATTCATCAGCTATAAAATCATGGCATTACATTCGCAGTTATATTTTGTAGTAACTATTTTTTCTTTTAATCCTGAAAGCACATGACATACCATTGTCACAATCAGTTCCTGTAAAAACACTGTTCCAGTCCATATCACCATGAGAAACCCATGCCAAACCCACTCCTAATACCAAGCCCTTTAGGGCTAAAAGGCAATATGAACTAAATACATCATGCAACGCTGATCACAGTAGAGGATGCTATAAGCTAATCAGAATAATATTAGCATACTTACAAATATATAAATACAAATTACCACTGCTTTAAAATAAAAGTGCTGAGCCTTATTTGTACCTTTACCAGATGACTAAACTCCATGAAAGAGAAGCCAGTATGGTTTTTTCATTTATGATGAGTTAATGTAAAGATAAACACAGAGGTCAAATATTAAGAGCAGTGGTAAGATACTGATAACAACTCTCTCAGATTCTACCATCAACTTTTGCAACTCTGTCCTGCTGACATGCAGTGGTGGCACAAACACCCTAACCTCACAGGATACCTAAGTATAAAACATTGGTATCTTAAAGATGAGTCAAATTGCACCCTAGAATAAAAGCACTCTAAATGAAAAACTGTCAATACAACCCGCAGAGACTCAATTCTGACTTGCAGTCTTTCCTCTCTATTTTAATTGTGAAACTTTGCTTTTAGGGTATAAATCCATTCCTAACCCTATCCCCAGCGAGACAAAAACAGCTTGCATAAGCAGGGGAGTGCCTGCTTCCATGTTCACATGCTTATGGCAATCAGTAAAATAAACACGTAAGCTAAGCTGTTTTAAAAAAAAGAAATAAATTAGTAAGCTACAGCATCTTCCCTCCCCCCACAACTTGTATAAAAAAAAAATTAAGTAACATGAATCCCAGTATTAACCAGTGAAGAACCTGCTATAAGCACCCATATTTAACACAGGGCACCCTCACTAGAAAACATCTTGAAGAGTACAAGAAACACAGTTTAACCCAACTGTATAAAACCTGACATCACAAAATCTGGTACCTCAGCTGCTTAACTCAACGCTCCTGTCCACAGGTCTAACATTAAGCTTTCACTGCTAATCTGTATTTTGTTCTGAGACAAGATTATTTAGTGTCTGGAATATTCAACTGAGGAAGAAACAGGAGGAGGAAAAAGTTGCACACTTGTGAAGCTGGGAAACACTGAATAGTGTTTTTTTTCCATGTGAGTCTACTTCAGACAGAACTTTATATATTCCTGCTGTAGTTTATCTGAGTCGTTCAACATCAAATGCATGATTTAGCCATTTTAAAGCAAACCCAAATAATCAGCAGATCAAGAAAAGCTTTTCATATAAACATAAATCATGATGCTGCTGTTTCTGATACGGCTGCATTGTCAGTTAATTCATTACATGTTGCTTTGAGTCAATGAACCCAAACATGCCTTTCAGCTCCTGGCTCAAGAAATCATTAAGATTAAATAAATCCTCCCCTACGTCTTTGACCACAGGACTGAGATGTAGAAGCTTGATCCATCCTTGTTGTTTTACTTTTGGAGTGAATCAATTCCAGCACGTCTGCGACAGGAAGCATGGTCTCCATCAAAGTCATCCTGCCATACCACTCGCCATCGTCTTAGAAATGATGCAGTTGCAAGAAAATAAATTCAGTTAGCATGTTTTGGGTTACGTCTTCCAGTAATACAGGCACTCAAACTATCAGGTTCTTCAGATATATTTATCTTAAAACTTATGTATTAGTATCTTCTCTTCAAGTATGTATTTTGTAATAAGTTTTCTAATAAATCAATACGTTTTTGCACATATTAAAATTTACTGTTCCTACTATCTAGACTGGGCTGATTGAGAAGAACAGAGATTTCTATGCAGGCGAAATATGTTCCAGTACAAATGAAATTCTTAAGAGCTACAGTTTAAGTTCATTATATAGCATTTGACTTGCAAAACTCTGACTGTCCTTTCCTTCATCAATTAATTCTGGATTACATGCTATCAAGAGTGTAAAACCCTTTTGTTCACAAAATCAGGATGCACCAAGAGAATATTCCAGTGTATTTAATTCCTGCTTCAGCAATTATCATAATAAAAATACATTCAAGAAGCAGTTACATTTCTCATTACAAATCATTCAGACACCAGCTTGCCACGCTCCTGTTTCTGCGCATTCTTTTCCCTTTTTTCCTTGCAATTTTGCCCATATAATACAATGGTCCAGAAATTTAATATTTTGGTTTGTTTTACTTCTGTATAAAGATGCATAAGAGTAGTCTGACTAGATTTATTTTACTTTTTAGGATTCTATACCTTCAGTGAAAGCCTATTGGTGAATGAAAGTAAAAGTAGCCTAAAAGAATGGAATCCAAGAATATGAGAAAAAGGAAGAAAAAATGAGAAATTGCACTAAATGCAGAGATGAATGAAAATAACAGACTAATAAATAGACATCTCATGTATCATCTGACATTATTACACAAATGACAATACTGTCGAGAAATAAGAACAACAGGACAAGGGAGTACAACTATACCATAGGCAGGCACAGCTTATTTAGGAAGCACAGGCAGCTACATGTGCTGCCAGCTGTCACAAGGAAGGCACATTTGTTTGTAGCAGGAAAACACAACAGAATGATTCTATAGGCAGGACATGACGGTAATTATGGTTTTAAATAGCTCTTTAAAAAGTTATATAAGAGGCTCAGGCCAACGCACCAAGTGTGAGACCACAATGAGGACAGTGCTGCCGCCCAACAGGCTACAGAACTTAACAAGAGACTCACTAGTTCACATCTAATTTTAACTAAGAAGGAACTAATAGGATTCTAAAAATCAAAAGTTAGTTATTTGAATCAAAAGTTACTTGAATCAACAGGTTTGCCAAAAAATAAAGGGGAAATTAAGAACAACAGAATAAAAGAAGAGAACTGCAGAGCTAGAAGGTACCTTCAGGTATTTATTTCTTGCTTTTCAGAAGTAGGATAAGTTGTATCAAAAAACCCACTCCTGACAAATATTTGTCCAACATAAGTATTTGAAAACTACTATATCGGAGATTCCACAGTTGTGATAATTTATTTCCATGCTTAACTCCACCTACTCTTAAAATCTTTTTTCCCCTGCCTCTGTGTTGTAATTGAACACTTCCTCCTCCCCCCACTATTTCCTTCTTTGCCAAAATAGTAGAGAGATCTACCTTCCAGGATAGGTTTACATATCTAACTTTGCATCTTTTTTTCCTCTCATTAGCATATACACCCAATTCTTACAGATTTTCTAGATCTCTAATATTTTTTGCTGACATTTGGTTTTGGCAACAGCTTGACCATCTACTTCCATCAGTTTTCATTCGCTGTATCTCCAGAAGTTTTTATCTGAAACTGATGCCTAGCAGCCAAGTATGTTTACGTGGATTATGTTTGCTCAAGTTCCGTACACTGCACATATTCCTCTTTAATTACATTCCATTTATTTCAGGCTACTCTTAACTACAGAAAATCCTCCTGAAGTGTAAGTTGCATTTTCAAAACACTTCCATCTCTTCCTTCCTCAGTGCTCAATATTCAAAAATGTAGCAAGCATATTCCACTAGGAAAGACATTAATTAGAAAGCTGAATAGGACCAGACCAAAAAAAAGACACTATTCACCACATCTTTGCTTTACATCAGCTGTGAACTTCTGACAACTGCTCTGAATATCTTCAAAAAGTTGCAGGCTGTGAAGAAAGCTGACAATAGTTTCACATGGCCCAGTATTTTTTTACTCCATGCTTCCTTGCCACCAGTCAAGATCCACTCTGTCCTCCTCATTATCTTATTACATTTTAAGTGTATGGGAGGGGAAACAGTTTTTACCTCAATTATAAAGCTTCAGTGGTTGAAAACTCCTGACTCTATAGACTTTGGAAAGCTCTGGGGATACTGGAAACAAGCTGAGGAATAACAGAAAGCAGAAAGGTCAGCCATTCCTGGAGGGGACTGTACTAAGGAAGAGCTGAGCAATTCCAATTCAAGAAAGGAATCCCAGTATGAATACTGGGGCAGCTTCATAAGGACCTAAAATTAACTTCCTTTTAAAGAAAACAAAACCAAAACACATCAGCAAGTTACTCAATGCCTTCTCATGTCACATTCAATCTAAGTGGGAGCTGCCACCAAACAGGGCCATCTGTTCTTCCCCCTACTATGTACTGTCAATTCCTGCTCCCTTCTTGTGCTGGATCTAGTGATCATGCAGCTGCAGGATGAATTCATCAGCTTATCAACGTGATGGAAAAATTATCTGCCAAAAAAAAAAAAACCACCAAAAGATGAAACCAAATTGGTTAGTCTTGTTACATGAACAACTGAGAGTCAGCCTAGAGAAGGGGCATGAAAATTCGTGGCAGGGCAGGAGAGAGCAGGACAGCTCCTTCTGGGGCATTCTGCCCACTGATCGCAGAATGCAACTGTACAAGCACAGAGGCATAAACCCAAAAGTCTAACATACAAAATAAATTACAAGAAGCATGGGATGCAAAATGACAGTGTCTTAAAGTACTGTAGAAGTAGAGTCAAAGGAGAGTACTAATGACTGCTTAATGCCGAAGATAAATAATCCTGTATGTGAGTCTGAAATGCTTGTACCTTTTTAGTGTCATTCTTCACAAATATTAGACATGACCAGGTATTTAGGCCAGCTAATCATAATTTAGAAGGTCAAGTCCCAGAAGCGGGGAAAAAAAGACAGCTACAGAATATTAAGATTATTAAGAATTATTCAAATCAGCAGGGCTAGGGAAAAATTACTTTTAATTACCTGAGGAACTAGCGGAAGCGAACCCCAAACTTAGAGAGGGCTCAGGATGTCCCTAAGGACAAGAGAAGAACAAATCTAGGACAATCTTAAAAACAGGAGGAAGGAGGACTCAAGGAATTAGAGATCAGGAAGCTTAACTTTGCTACCCAGAAAGAACCAGAAGATATTACTAATCAATTTACAGGCACCTAGGGGATAATAAATGGATAGCAAACAGCCAGCATGAATTTGTCAAGTACAAATCATGTCAAACCAACTTGATTTCCATCTCTGACAGAGTAACTAGATTAGTGCATAAATATGAAATATCTTCACTAAGGCTTCTACCAGTGACGTCCATTTTCTTTAGAAAAAGTGAGCTAAGTTTTGCAATTAGGTAAAAAGGCATGAGTAGTTTTTAAAATGTTCTCTTTCAACCTGAAGGATGTTTCAAGTACAGTTCTGAAGAGATACATCCTGTGTTCTTTAATATCTTCACTAATGATTTAGAAGATGAATTATAGAGTGGACTTACAAAAATATGCAGAAGATAATGATGAAAAGGATAAAAATTACTCTGGAGAATAAGATCAAAATTTGATGCTATCTTGGGAACTGGAAGAAAAGTCCAAAAATCTTATCCAAACAAGCCAATAATCCACACAGGAGAAGTTACATCAGAAGCAAACCCACATATTGGGGACACCATGGCAAGGGGACAATGCTGCACAAACAGAATCAGGACTTTCTATAAGCAGCAAATTCAATGCATGTATGACAAAGTAATACTGCTGCAGAAAGAAGCATCTCACTCCAGGCATATACCAGCACGAACATTGCACACGGTAAGCAGAAGTACAATCTCCATTCTGTACTTGCAACCCCTCATCTACAATACACATCCCTATCATGCCACTGCGTTATAAAAGATGACATGGATTAATTGGAAAAGTTCAAAGGAAAACAACAAGAAGAGTAATTATGAAGAGGAAAAAAAACAATCAGCCCCATTCCTGACTCTTTCAGGAAAGAGCAGACAGGAACAGGCTCCATTTTCAGGAGAGATTACTGAGGTTGGAGCTCAGGCAAAACTTTCTGTGCACAAGGCTGGTGCAGCCCCAGTACAAGGCAGCTGGGGAGTTTGCAAATCTCTTCCATAAGAGCAAATTTAGGCAAACATCTGTCAGTGTACTTGTTCCTGCTTCTGGACAGGGAGACAAACGATGACAAACTCCTAAAGAGCCTTCCAGCCTTAAACTAAGATACCTCCCTGTGATAGAAGAGCACACGGTTTCAAGAAAGAGAATGCATCAGATTAATATTTTCAGAAGACTCCCTTGATTTTACAGGATAAACCAGTTAAGCCCCAGTTTGCCAAGCACAGCTATTCATAAGCTGATACACAAAGTAAAAACAAGGATACAGGATCAGCTTCTCCATCATTGGAAATGCCTGTCCTGACTAAAACTTCTACTCTTATTTCAGCTTTTAAGTTATAATACTATAAATGTGCATTCCAATATTGTCCTGGTTTCAGCTGGGATAGAGTTAATTGTCTTCCTAGTAGCTGGTACAGTGCTATGTTTTTGAGTTCAGTATGAGAAGAATGTTGATAACACTGATGTTTTCAGTTGTTGCTCAGTAGTGTTTAGTCTAAAGTCAAGGATTTTTCAGCTTCTCATGCCCAGCCAGCGAGAAAGCTGGAGGGGCACAAGAAGTTGGCCCAGGACACAGCCAGGGCAGCTGACCCAAACTGGCCAACAGGGGTATTCCATACCATGGGACGTCACATCTAGTGTATAAACTGGGGTGAGCGGGGGTGGGGGATCACCGCTTAGGGACTAGCTGGGTGTTGGTCGGCGGGTGGTGAGCAACTTGCACATCATTTGTACATTCCAATCCTTTTATTATTGCTGTTGTCATTTTATTAGTGTTATCATTATTAGTTTCTTCTTTTCTGTTCTATTAAACCGTTCTTATCTCAGCCCATGAGTTTTACTTCTGTTCCTGATTTTCTCCCCCATCCCACTGGGTGGGTGGGGGGGTGAGTGAGCAGCTGCACGGTCCTTAGTTGCTGGCTGGGGTTAAACCACAACAAATATAAATATATATAAGACACATAATAAAGTAACATAAGTAGCTACAATGGGTTTTTTCCTTTTAATTCTGTAACTATGCTAAAAACACAAGTTCTAGAGAGGATCTGAAGAGGATCAGTTAAGAGTATGTTTGAGGTTTCACGTGGTTTTAACCAGCTGTATAAACGCACTTAGCTTGCTGCTGTTCAAACAGATCATTTTTCCCCCCCTTTTTCTCTGAAAAAAGATGGAAGGCAACAATCAGAGAAGTTCTCATGGTGCACTGTATTTTGAAACACCATTAGTAAAACCCCAAAGATTGAAAATACCTCATTTCGAAAATTACCACCACCTTGAGGAGTTCACCTACCAAAGGAAAGATCTTTATTAACCAGCTCTTTCCTCAGCCTCAACAAGATTGGTAAGGCATGATTTCTAGAGCACTTATTAGCACCCATATGTAGTCTGGCTGACTGCTGTTATTATCTTTAGATGAGAACACAGATGTCATGTAATTTGATTTGGATCAGAACAGGAGCTTTCAGCTCTACGGTTTTTATTCATGGATGTTTATTAAGGAACTTCCTTCCTCTCTGAA
Organism: Haliaeetus leucocephalus; assembly: GCF_000737465.1. Taxonomy (NCBI): domain Eukaryota; kingdom Metazoa; phylum Chordata; class Aves; order Accipitriformes; family Accipitridae; genus Haliaeetus; species Haliaeetus leucocephalus. The sequence goes on from NW_010973123.1 coordinate 1,943,578, forward strand.
TACAGGACATACTATTGATTTGGTTATATGCACGTGTAGTCTGACAGAGTAACTCTTTCTGCAGGCTATTTTCATAGTTTCCACATTAGTCTTCACTTTTTAAAAGCTGAAGAATTGTAGCTGCAGCATTAATTCCTTTTAGAGTCACCTAAAATGTCAAGGTAAATATAAAATAAAAATGAAAAAACCCAAGGGTCTGGGGTTTTTTTGAGTTATTTTTGGCTTTGCTTCTCTTTGTTTACCATTTTATGTTTAATCTTTCAATACAAAAGTTGCTTCTTAAGGACATCTTAGAAAAACTGAATTTTCATTTTTTTAAAAATACTTGGTGACTCAAAGCAGTTGCAGCTATTGGGTGGAGTGCTAAGTTTACGCAGACAGATTACTACTACTACCAATGGCACTAATGGAAATTATCATTTGCTTGCCATCCATAATTCAGCTCTAATGCATTGCTTAAATAAATGGACTTGTATTGAGGTTTTTTGTTCTTCCTTTCTGAAAAAGTAAGGAGCTCTTCAACTGTGTGTCATAAAACCAGGAACAAATTGTTTTTAGAACTTAAGCCCTGACTTAATTTACCAATTTCATTTTCCAGACAATGGTTAACACACTACATCTATACAAAAATGTCCCTGGCTCAAAAACAGGAGAGAACTCCCAGGAAGGCCTCCCTGACCCTCAGAGGTACCAAGAATTGAGACGTTTCCTTAAAACACAATGATGGCTCCAGGGTGCTGTTATTTTTAACCTTGATTATTCATTGATGATTAACAGTCCTTGCTTTCAAGCCTGCTTGCTGCATGAAGCAAAAGGAAACCAAGCTAGACCCATCCTCATTGAACACCAGACACCGTTCAGCGAGGTGCATTAATGGACTTGTGCAACATTGTGTTGGCTTAGCTCAAGCAGGGCTCCCATTCAGTTAAATGCTAAGTGTTAAAAAACACGCACTTCCTCCCATCCAGTATTTCCCAAATTGCTCCGTCATGGACCCACACTGGGAGGTAACCAGAAATGAGTGCGCTTCACAGCCTCACCCAACAGTTTAATCACCCGCAACAGGAGCAAACAGAAGGTGACTTAACACTAAGCAAACAGCACATGGAAACTTGTTAGCCCCCAGTGTTTCATTTGTGCAAATTGATCTCCTCAGTGAGGCAACTGCTCCAAGCAAACAGGCAGGAGAAGTAGAAGACCTGGGAAACACTAAGAAAGTTCCCAGCTGGAAGGAGAAGTTTTGGATGAGAGAGATGGATGAAGTTTCAGACTGGTTCACACATTCCAAAAATACCTTTGCCCATCCTGTTATGTTAAAAAAATAAAATAAAATAACAGTGCTTTTCAACATCAGCCTTACTAGGCAAGAGAGAAATAAATAAGTCTGTGAAAGTCAAGACAAACTACCTCAGTCACTCAACATGATACTGGGCCAGACAAATTAACACTCAAATGAAAAAAAGAAAATCTGTTTCTAAACCGTTGTCAGGAATAATACAGCTATTTCAACATATACAAAGGGAGTCTTTTTTTCTCATAATCAAAAAAATATTTGAACTTTCAACTGAAAAATGAAATTCACCTCAAAAGCCACTCCAGTTTCTTTCAGTACTGATCACAAATTCTCCTATGTAGGGAGTTCTCAAGGAAAACCTGTATTTTGCACAGCAGAAGAAAGGTGTCAAACTCTCCGATTGCACCATGCCCACTACCATATTATTCTGTCATGATTCTGGTTTCTGGGAGAAGTTTAGGAAATCAAAACTCCCAGGACTGAGCCAGCCTGGGATCCTCCATTACTGACAGTATTGGCAGCCTATAATGCTTCACCCGCTGCTATCCTTGGCCTGCTGTGTCCTTCCAGGCTTCTCAGTGCTGGGTGGGCGAACACCGTTCAGCTTCCCACAGCGCTAGGCAGTAACAGAGTTAAAAAAAGCTCATATAAGCATCAATAGAACAGGTCAGGTACTGCTTCACTAAAAACTTCAGGCTACTCCAAAAATATCCTATCCGTATGAACAGATTTCCATACACAAACTTAGTGAAATGTAACGTGATTTACAGAGAAAAAGAATTAAAATACCAGATTAAAGATAAAAAACCAACAAGTTAATATATTCCATTTAATTTGGCATGCTAATTATCAAATTACAAGCAGATGCAAATTTAGGGACTATATTTAAAGAAGATAAACTACTTGTTCCGATGTGGTGATAATGCAATGATTTTCATCTACCCATTCATTAGCCATCATTAGTTTTAATTTGCTTGCTTTGTTATGCTTAGTTTGTTAGCTCTGCTAGTTGTTGCTTCATTTCATCTCTGCTTCAAACAGTTCAAATTTTAACCTTCAGAATGATGACTGCAAGGCAGAACAAAGCCTTGTTTTTTATTGCCACTTGAGAATATTTGAAACTACATTTTTGGTTTAAATTACTGGAAAATTTCTGGCTAGAGTTCTTAAGAGTAAGAAGATACAGGCTCCAGAGCATGTCAGGATCCCTTTTAAATAAACCCAACATCACAAGTGGCAGAAAGCCATGCCACTACCTAGACTATTGTTTACATTAAGGAGTTCAAGATAAGAGCTTAACTTCTCTGACAACTTTTACAACTGTTCATTCTCTCTTGCAAAGACAAAGCAGTATTTTGAAATGGGGAACTATAAAGAGTTTTCTTTTCAATTAAAAAAGAACCCAATATGCAGCCATATAAACACAGAGGACCAGAACGCATATTAGTAGAATTATTTCCCCACACATGCATGTATGTACACTTTGGATTGACCTGACTTAGCACTAACCAAGCAGGTGGGAGGACGATCGGCCTTACCCCACAGATCTGGACGGTACTGCACCACAAATTGATGGACCTCTTTCCAAGTGCTCAGAGCCTGCCTATCTCTGAGAAGGAAACCTGGGGGCTGAAATCTCAGCCCCGCACACAGAGATCCTGCCTGCCTTGTTGAATTTGGGTTCCCAGCATTCACCATACATCAGTTCAGTGATATGTTTTTCAGGTTTTCACTTTGGCAGTTATCATCGCGTTTCCTAAAGGCATCATTTATCAATACATAGTGACACTCTTCCAGGGCGGGGGAGGGGGAAGAAACACAAACTCCAAACAACACAAGATAAAGCTGTTATTACAGAAATGCAATCCAGACAGAATGATGTAAATAAGTTAGCCTTGCTGGAGTGAGCCCTTTCTTGTTTTCTATTTACGGAACAGAAAACATCATTCATTCCTCCCCTCCCTTGACTCCTGTCTAGCTCTGGGAGCCACACCACATAAATAAAGCTAGGAAGCTGAAGTTAAAGAAACATTAGCTTCAAAACCCAAGACTCTGATTGCAGCTTCACTTCAAAGATGATCTGAACTCTCTAATTCACATATTAATGATTTCATCTAGTCCCCGAGTATAACTTCAGGTGACAACCAAGTGGGCAGAGGAGAATATTCACTCATTTGTACAGACAAAGGGCAACAAAGAGAGCAAACGAGAAGATGCCCTGAAGGCAGGAAAATAAAAGTCATCTTACAGCTTTGCAGCAAACAGTAAAAAAAAATATTGAGCTTCAGTACTGTAATTACTTCTAACATCCATCTCCCAGTGGGGACCGTGAAAGGAGGAGATAATATTTGCAACCTCACACCCATCACCCGGACTTGGCAGGATCACTGTCAGTGCACCAAAGCTTTTCACCAGAGCAGATTTTGGAAACTGAATGAGACATGGGTATACGCATGAAACTCTTAAAACATATGCAAGATTTTCTACAAGCAGCTAAGATCACAGGACCAGTAAGTGAAAGCTCAAGACATAACATTACTTTGAAAACATCTGCAGAAAGTTAGTTTTTACCAGCATCAAACCTTTGCATGTATTTTGTATAATGCTTCTCTTCAGATGTTGGGCAGGTGACAAGAAAAAAAAAATTATTGCTTTATAGCTCACAGTCTACACCAGCGTATAACAATCTCCAGGAGATACAGCAGAAAAAAATAATTTTCAAAAGGACAGAAGTATAATGTGTTTAAAAAAAAAAAATACAGACTTGAAATCCTGATGGCATTCCACCATACAGAAGACTACCAAACATTTTAGCAGAAATCTGGCTGAGCACTGAGAATAAAGAAGAAACTAGAAAGACAAATACATTCTTCTTAGTCCTTATTCATGTGAGATAACTGAATAGAAAATAGGGAAGAAACAGAAAACAGACAACAAAAAAACCCCCACAACATCAATAGGGGAACTACTTTTTTGAATGTCATCCTCAAATTGATTAGGGCAAAACTGTAGCATTATGTGAGCAGAGTGCTTTACCAAGTATCATAAAGAAAAAAGCTGCAGAAGTCTGTTTTTTAATCCTACAGCAAGCTAACTAAACAAATGCAGAAGGCTGTAATTGTGCTACTTCATCACATGCTGAAACACAGTGTAGACCTATAACCACAGAACAGTACTTCCGACAAGTCCGGGATTTTTGTCCTCGCTGCAAAGGCAACATAACACATCCTGTCCCCATCCCCTCCACCAAGAATGCTGACCCTGATGTCCTCCAGGTTCAACTTCATCTTACTTCTCCCTATTTTCTACAGAGACCACTGCCATATCCTACCCAGTCTTCAGGCTCCTTCTCATTCACCTCCTTACTTATAACACCACTTTTTTTAATCACAGAAGGAAGTCATCTGTAATGGCCAAGTTAGTTCTGTTTTGAACACATTTCTGAAGTACATAACAAGGCAATCTTATTACTACCAGCTTCCCGACCACAACTTAGATTCTTAGCTCGGATTTAAAGTTTTGTTGTTGTTGTTGTTAATAGAACTGCACTAGTATTTGCTTAGTTCAACTTCTAGTATATTACAGGCTGCTGTATTTGTAACATACATGGCTTTCATAAACAGCAAATCCAAATGGGAAAGGTATAGTTTATGTGCAGAACACATACAACGCATAGTCAGAACACTGAACATCGGCCTTAGTTATCCTTCCAAAGATATTTAGCAGGCTTCCTTGGCATCTTATTTTCCAGCAGGATGACATTAGTGGCAATGGACAGATGTGTGACTGCTACACAACCTTCCTCCAACAGTTATCTGCCTCACTGTCACTTGATAAATTAATGTTGTTATGAATATGCATGGAGTCATGCTGTTCTACTGCCAAAGAACCTAGAGATATTAAAGGAACAGCATAAATCAATGACTGTAGAAGAACAGCGATATCAGCATCCCTGTTGGTGAATCACCTATGTGTAATTGAAACAGAGTGACCTGAGAGGCGAGCGGCACCTTGGGTTTCTCGTTCAGTCTCTGCCACCAAAGGGGTTTTCCAAACACAGCACCCTCCTCCCCAGCACTGCAGAGTCACCAGAAATTACTCTCATTACAGGGCTGGTCTGAGGCTTCTCCCTTTAAGGCATCATTCTTCCCACTGGACATCCCATGGCAGACACTCTCTTTGGGACTAGAACAAATTCCGTCCCACCCATGGCTTTCTGCATCTTCAAGCTCTATAAGCAGAAGTGGTTTTAGTGGTTTTGAGTGCATACAACACACAGCTTTTGCTTTTATAGAGCAAATAATTATTTGTCATGCTTGTCCAGTAAAAGCAGAAAGTCAGTAAATGTTTATGGTCTCTTCCATTCCCTGCAGTCCAACACACCCCCTACACTCAACATACTGCTCTTGCAAAAGTGTAACCCCAGCTAGTACTACCACTTGGAGCAGAGACCTCCGTACTTCCTACCCAGTAAGCCAACTCTTTACTACCTTGGGGTCTTCTTGCAATAATACTATTTGAAATGCAAACATAACATTTGTTTTACTGAAACATCCAAGAAATCTTTAAGACTACAAGAGCTCTACCTTTCCTTCAGCTAATATACATGTAACTGAGCTACAGATTCATTTTTTAATTAGCTCGTGATGTCTTAGTACATGTATGCTGTTTTTCTCAACTCCAGTAAAGCACTGACCAATTTTAATTGGCTCTCAAATGGCTGGCATGAAAGAAGTGTGTCAGATGCTCTACCATTTTACTTATAGAAAGCTGATGGGAAAAAAATCTTCTTTTTAACTCAAATGTAAGAAGATTCAGCAGGAAGTCAGGGGGTTCTTTCCACCCTTTTCTTGTTTTCAGCAAGAAAGTCTGATCACATCTTGCTTATAATTGCATTTTTTACTACTGCATAACGCTACAATTGTATACATGAGCTTGATAGTATGTCATCTGTGTGTCTCATCTGCCACTATTCTCTCAAAGTTACCCATGAAAGTTTGCTAAAAAAAATAATAAATAGAAATCCATATTAATGACGGGTCGGGTATCAAAAGAGAGTTTCTCATTTCTTCATTTAAAACAGACAGTTGTTGATTTGACAGTCAAAGTTACCAGTAAAAAAAAAAAAAGTATGTATTTTTCATTTTGCATCTTTTCTGGCTTGCCTTCTCCCAGCCATCTTTCTAGAGCACAGAGTTAGCGGCTTCACTGCCATCACCTTCGTTACGTACTCACAAATTAGCAGTGCTTGTGAGAGTCCCCAGCAGTACACCCCACTCTGGACAATGGATTCACAGCTCTAACAAAACATCACAACATTGCCTGAAAGAGCGGGCCCCTCATTGCCAAACGAATAATTTCTTTGTAAAGGCATTCTGCTACGTGATCAACTACAAATGGGCAAAAGAAAGATGTTTAGGGTTTTCTTTCTTTTAATTAAGGCTGCATCTACATACAGAACTATTACTGCCTTGCTCTGAACTCTATTTCAAATCATTTGACTAAGATACCATAGAATAGACTGTTACAAAAATGCAGAACTTTCCTGATTAACTCACCATTATTTCTTTGCCAGATTCTGTCATCACTTCTCATTAAAAATCATTTTATTCCACAGCTGTCCTATTGCCTTCTAAAGTACTAAAGGATGTAAGAACCTGGCACAGTATGCCTTTTTCAGACAGAAGTACAACTGCTGGAATCAAATCATTTAATTTTCAACTCTTTTAGTAGGCTAAGTGTATTATCTACCAAAAAGATAGTACCAGAAATAGTATACTATAATCATTAGAGACAGAAAGTGACAATGACATCAATCACACTCAGGTTAGCAAACACTAGAAACCATGGCAGGCAGCACAGGTTTAACACAGCTTTTGCTGGGCTAATAAGAAACGAGGTGATGGGAAAACGTCAGAGGGGACATTCTGAAGACAGAAAAGAGTCAGTGCCTTACACTGGCAAAAGGTTAGAGAAGCACCTTAATTAGAACCCAGGCAACAGATGCAACTTTTACCTTAAGATGTCTTGAGTTCTAGCCTGTTCCTTTATACAGATTAAGGTAATTTTGCACTAGTAGTAAAGAAGGGCTAATAAAAGAAGGGCTCTGCAACAAAACGGTAATCTTGCAACACAGGTGCAGATACTCTTATCTGAAAATGCTGCAAAGTTTTCACTGAAAGTTAGTGTCTAAGTTTAAATATACGAGATATTCTGTCCCAGAAAGTTAATTCCCCAGGTAGTGTTTCACTCTGAGTACAGAGTCTTTCTTTCAAAGCTCATTTTTAGCCTCATCTAGCATCAACATAACCTACAATCACATATATGGGAAATTTGTGTAGTAATATCAAATTATCAAATCTGTATTGCATTGCTCCCCTTTTTTTTTGTTTGTTTAAGTACCAAGCAATTTAAAATGTACAGAGCTTTAATTTTCTACTCAAAGAGTTACTCTTTGGTGCAGGCTCCTTGAACAGTTTTAAATCCCATCATTTAAATCCCATCTGGAGGTCAAACCTGACAAGAATGTAGTATTACAACCAAAGCAAAATGAATAAACACAGCAGGAAGTTTTGAATTATTTTGCAACACCAGCTTTAAATATCATCATGCAAAACCAGCCAACTAAACACGATGGATCAGAGCAATGCAGCATTTCTATTCAGCTGCAGAAGTTATTTTGTGGTCTTCTGATTCTTGAGAGGGAAATCCAAACAGCAGTACAAGTGGCTTTACAGTTTAAGCCATAATCAAAGTTGATTTGCTTCAGGTTACACTTGGGGCGGGGCAAATAAACAAACAAACAAAAAAAATCCCAAACCACCCAAGCAGGCCATCTCATCCCCAAATACTCTTGAACAGTGTGAAGAGGCAACTCTCTCCAATGGAGACCAGCTCTGAATGAGCTCCCAGGTAATTGCCAACAGCCCTTCCCCAGCAGCATGCTGCAGGTACAGCGCCAGGACATGACGGAATCAGAAACTCTCAACAGCTGTGGCTCCGCCAGAGGAATGGTCAGGGTGCACTCAGCCAAAAATGAAGCAGAGCCCAAGAAAACAACTGCTGCTTAGTAATTTCTAATTGCTTTCAAAAGTTGGGAGAGGAGCTCAGCTACTGTCACCTCTGTCACCCTCAACTACAGTGCCAGATCCCCAAGGTGGCCTCCAGCTCACTTGTTTTTGCTTGTTCCAGCAGTCATCACCTTTCCCCCCCAAAAAAGGCAAAGAACCTTTTTTGCCAAACATGCTTGCAGACACTGAGCACCAACTGTCAGAACAAGGCAGCAATGGAAGAGGCCACTTTGCCTTCCCTCAGGCAAACTCTCCACTGCACTAAAATCCCATTTTCACCTCAATAACAGCAGAATTTAACCCGACAGTTATTTGCACTGTAGTTTTAGCTCTATCAAAGGGAATGACTGGAGTCACAGGAAGGTGGAGATCAGAGCTGGCAAGGGCAAGTAGCAACAGAAAACTGCATTCCCAGATATAACCGATAATGCTAAATAACCTGGACACCCCTGCCCCTCCACAGCACTTGTGAGGCTCTGCCCTGAGTCAATGTCTTCCTTCTAAGGAAGGATCCCAGAAATCCTAATACAAGGCAGCACAAATTCACTGCTTAGATTAAGATAAAGGAAGTTAATAGGTGACCTCCATTTTAGTTTTCAGCAGAGGACCTCAGCAGATATGTACCAGCCAACTCCTGTAAGACAAGAAACATGACCTGGCAGGGAGAGAGCCAACAGAAACTAGGAATTTAGATAAAGAAATACAGGATGGTCAGTCTTCAATTCAACCTCTATATTCCTTAGAAGAGCTCCCAGGACAAATTTCAAGCAAGGCAGTACAAGCAGGCTGTGTACAAAACTCATCACCTTTGGAAACAGTGTTTCACAGAAACAGAACAAAGCTGAGGCCAGTAAGGTCTAGAAAGAGGCCAGGTATAACCTGCGGCATTTTTAAGACTTTGTGGACAGCAGCAAATCAGACAATTTGGAGAACAATGAAGAAAGCAAGCAATTTCATCATTCAACCTTAATTCTAAAGTCCTTGCACCTGCATTTATCAGCATTAACCTTCACCAGAAGGCACAGAGGACTTAAGACTTCATGGGATAGTTCTAAAATGCTATTCACTTCCACTTGAAAATTCATCCAATTCCTGCTTCCTTTTCTCAAAATTGATGTTTTGCTGGCAGTGACCCATGTAAGAAGAGAAACCACCCCCCTCTGAAAAATACTTTCCAAAGGGATAGGCTACATAAAAATGGATATGATTTTACAAAATCTCACACAACATTTACTCTGAAGCAAATTTTAAGTAAATAAATCTCATTCTGTAGATTACAGCTGTGCGCTACTGGACATAGCTGCCTTTGTGGTTTTTTTGGCAGACTTCTCATGAAGCAAACATAAAAATTTATTTGGCAGTTCCAAGCTTAAAGAATAACAGGTTTTATTTTGTTTATGTGCTTCAAAGTGACATTCATACACTGTCCCCATCATAGGCATCTGGCATGCCAGAAGAAGCAGTCTGATGCATGCTGGAAGCCAAAACACATTGCTTAGGCCCACACTAACATTGTTTCTTGTGTGTGGTTTTTTGGTGGTTTTGTTGTTGTTGTTTTGTTTTACATAACAAGCATAGGGATTTGCTGGCTGTATAGGAACTGGTTAGCAGAAAGCCACTTGCACCATTCCATAGATTTTGCTGTAATCCTAGTTCCCCCTGCCTCAACCTAACATGCATGTCTTTTCATATAGGCATAATAGAGAAGAAATTCACTTATTCCAGCCATCATTCAGGTTTTGATGGCATGAAAGCACTATGTGGAAATACTGCTCCTGTAAAATTCAGTAGCAGGTCCCATTAATGTGGGCTGACAGCACAAACATAGATAGGTTATTCATGTAGTTTATCTAGTACCCTTCTGGGAAGTGCTTGGACTCTGCCTCCTGAAAGGCAGTTTATTTTTCAAAACAAGTATAGAAATAAAGCTAAAAATCTGTTAGTTAAAACATAGTTACTTTAGAGCAAATTAGAAAAAGCATACAAAGAAAGTACTTACTTTAAACTCTTTACAAGAGCTCAGTAAACGTTCTGGAAGTTGAACATCCATATGCACCAAGCAGCTCCAAACTGCTGCAGAGCAGTGACATCTTCCTTAATAAATACATAACCAGTGGCAGCTTTTAGATTGGCTTGCATGTGATAAAGACAGTACATACATTCTAAAATACAATGGTGCAAATTTTATTAAAAGTGGATGCTGGTTTAGGGTTAAAATTCACCATTTAGCTCCATAAAAATTCACAGAGTATTGTGCACACATCAAGTTTAACAGCCGCCATGCAAGAAAGTTAAATCCAAGGAAGCTCCCTATAGTTTGCTAACTTTGTAGCTTGGGGCCAGTAACTTCCACACTAATGTTTCCTCTACAGTTAAGACCACTGTTTTTTTTCTTCAACATGCTGGTAGTTTGCCATAAGGAAAAAAGCAAACAAGCAGAAACCCACCAGCTCACAGAAGGCCACCTGATGATGCTATGCACACTATTACAGCTAAGCAGCAAGTGATGTTTGAAAGCATTTACAAACATTTCAGCTCAGAATATTGCATAAAACTAAGCACGGTTTACCTCTTATTAATTTGTGACTTAAATGAACCTGTACTTGTGATCTTCCCTAGCATGGTATTTGTACTGTCGACCTGAGTCTCTAGACTTGGCCCAAACACAGCTGTACGTCTTGGCATGTGCAGTACTACAGAGCTAATAGAATCTGAATGGAGCTTACAGACATAAAATTAAGCTGTCCTTGCTTAAATGCTTGACTGGATAAGAGCCAAAATATTCAGCAGTATAAAGTAAGCACAGTTTTCGGTTAACACTTTTACATAAACAATTTTGAGTAGCTTTCAGAAGTTACCTATACTTCATATATATATATATATATATGTGGTTATTTTTCATTATGCTCTCTCCCTATGGAAACACATTTACAGCATAAAAGTCTCCACAAAAATACTGAAATTCCAGCACTAGACTTCACCTTGGAAAGTCTGGATTACAGAAGTAATTAATGACTTATTTTAGGAGCACAGTTTTCAGCAGAATCTCTTTGGTCTCTAAAATGCAATAGACCCAGGAACTTTCATGCATTTGCCCTCAAAAACTCTTCCTTTAGGTCAACCTGCCGCTAGGTAATTATTGCACACGATATCAACAGTTAACCCCTGCTGTATCCCAATGTATCCCTCAGGTCAAGTAACAAGATGATACACTTAGAGAATACCTACAGGACTGGTTACAAGGAAAACTGCAGGCACAACCTTCACATACAATAAATATCACAGCCTTTTTAATGTGTCACATTAAGACAAAATTGAAAATGTTGCGATACTGGATTTCACAAATTAGCTGGGCTCATTCATGATACCCTCTGTGAAAACAGGAGGCCGAAAGCTGCGATTCTCTAGTGGCAATGGAGAGATACCAACCCGTACACCTGTAAGCACCAATTACAGCCTTCTTTGGGACTGGGGTCCGTGTAGCTACCAGTTACCCTGCAGAATTAGAACAAGTGACAGGCTTATTGCATTCCCAACACAGAGCTGCCGTCTCCCTCAGTAACTGCACAGGGCTCGCAGCAAACTCGTATTTAGGGGAGTTGTTTTTTTTTTGCTAGTAAGAACAGCCTCCTGCTTCCTTCATGTTTCCAGGGCAAAAGTGGCACATCAGCTCCCAGGAGAGGAGAGCAACGGTGTTGCCAGACAGGGACCTAAAGGACACAACAAAAGCCTGGCTTTTTGTGAAACTACCACCAGTTGGAGAAACCAGCCACTTCCTAACGTACCCATGGCACAGAAAAGCCTAGTTTATGTCAAAATATAGCAGCATATAAAACTACTGGGTTTGTACATGGAGCCAGCCACCCTGACTTCAACAGGATGACATTCCTGGATGTTCAATAAACTAAATTTCACACCTGGGCCCATATATATGCATATACACATACATATGTATATGCACACATGCCACATAAACAGTGTATATAAACGGCTTCACTCAAGAAGTGAGAACCAGCAAAGTTGTTTTGACATAACCACCTCCCTGTTATACTGTCAATACAAAGCAACAGAGTTTATTAATGGCTCCTCTTTCTGAGGGAAAGGATATATTAGTCTCATTATATCCTCATTAAATGATGGTAACAGAAGCACTGAGTCAGACTAACACAGACAGCACTAGATCCCGCAGCTGTCCAGCACGAATCTACAAAGTGCTAAGAAAAATTAAGGTTTTGAGACTAAAAAACCCCAGAACTAAACCATGCAAGAATACAGCGAGATAAATGTTATAAATATATATACATAGCAGTGAGTATGACACAGCCCTGTTTTTTAGTTTTATTGTGGTTCCTGCAAATAGTTAGATACAGGAACTGACATAAATAATCTGTTATAGCATCATCATATTAAAAAATCTATTAACTACTGTGCCACATTGTTCTGATGAAAGCTATGACAGGATTTTTAAATGCATAATTTGTTTATTTTTCTCCCCCAACTGACAGTTTGTGTCACTATTATAACCCTTCATTCCTCCAATTCCAACCACAAGCATTCAATTCCCACATGAACATAATGCAGAGATGCCACATAATACCCCTTAGCGCACTCTTTTCTCAATATAACTTAACATTTGTTTTCCTTCCTGCAATTTTTATTGTGTGGCCTTTTCACTAATCCAGGACTTAATAACAAGAGCTGGCAGCTGCTATTTCTGCAGTGTTCTGGACAAGAGCATAAATTTCATCTTGTATTTACTTTATCTGCTACTTAGTACTATGTCAATGCTGTTTGGCAAATATGCAAAAAGTGAATTGTCACTACACTTTCATTCTTACAACTGACTCAATCCAGAGTCAAACAACTATCAATAGATTTTTCCACCAACTTTTTTTTTTTAAGACTACATACTAACCACTGTTTTTCCATTACAATAGAATCACATCAGTTAAGCAGTATCCTAAAAATAACTGCCAAAAGAAACTTTTATACTGCTTTTCACTGAGAATCAAAGAAATGACAGGGTCTGTTCATTTTTTAACAGGCCCCTTAATTTTTAATCTGTAACCTTTTCTCCTTCTTCCTTGGACACCAAAAATAGGTAGGAATTACAAATCACTCATTACTCAATCAAGAGCCAGATCCTAAAACTGCACAATAGCCTTCCCAGAGTAAACACTACATAACTAGTTATCTATTAAGCAACTGGTTCCTTGCAATATTGAGCTATGATCACTGATGGTAACCAAAGATCTCAGTGTTTTTCATTCTTCCTGCGACCAACATCAGATAGAGCCAAGGAACCTAATAGGATTATCTGCTGTTGCTGCCTAGACAGACGAGGGGAAGGAGGACATCTGCACGGCACTTCAGCAGTGCTTCCTGAGGACGCTATCCGCCGTGGTGACTGTGACAGCTGGCCACCTCTGCAGGGCTAGGGATTAACACAGTGCATGGAAGAGAAGTTGTGCGGTATTATTTTGATTAATAACATTAAGCCATAAATATAAACTAAAAAACAGAAGCAGGTATATACTTCCCCTTCTCTTTTTCGCAGTCCCAAATTTCTGGACATCATTAAGTATTCTTTCTTAAGAAAGTTTCATTAAGCAGTAATGAAGTTGGTGGTGTTTTTTTCTCCTCTCAGAACTAACAGATGATCTCAAATCCAAAAATCCTCTGATTCAGTGCCAGTGTGCCATAATGGGAAAACGTAACAACTCATGCCAGTAAAGTGGAGAATGACACATTGCATCAGGTTATCTCTTCACATCAGAATTCTCTTGACTACGGACGTAGGCACCCTGGCAGCTCATGGGACTGCCTTCTGCTTAATGGGATTAGCAGACACAGTAACGCAAGCACTCACTCCTTTCTCCTGTGAAATACATAATGTGCTTCTACTTCATCTGGCTGCCTCCCGCATCTTTCAAGCTAGCTACCTGCGTTGAGCTATTTGGCACCACGCACACTCTGTCCACATGGTGGGCAGTACCAATATCAGCACAGTTCTGACACAGCTAATATTATTAATAGTCTATAAGGAACTGAGATTAATTGCATTTCCCATAAAGGTACCTAACATCAAATGCCACAGTAAGAGCCTGAGAAATCATAACAGTGCACACTGTGCCAGACCCAAGTAAAGATGACCTTTCTCCTGACCCAAGAAATACACTGGAGATCCTTTTTCTGGGCAGACACCACCCTAGACTTCAACTCAAAGCATGTATTCCCTTGCCTTTTCTGGAGATACTCCCAAGCTCATTTCTAGCTTCAGTGCAATTATTAACACAGCTCAACGCCCTCCAGCAGAACAAGTGAGAACGGTGTACCTACCGAAGGTGCACATCCAAGGGCAGGTTGCCCCTACCTGTCCAAAGCTTTCCTCATGGGGAGGCCACAAACACCAGCAGTGCAAGGCTCTGGGTAACGCATGGCTGACCTGTGTTGGGGGGAAAAAGAATGCAAAAAACCATGTGGCTCCGTAAGAGGCTGAAGAAGGGACACCCCCACTGCCAGCAGTTATGAACTGTATTTAGCTTGATAAGTAAAGAGCTCAGTGAAGCACAGAAGTGATCAGTGAACTATTCTTAACAGGTATGGAGATGAAAAAGAAATGTAGAACTAAGATAGATCACTTCTTAAAGCAACAAAACCAGGACAAAATATTGGATATCTTTTTTTCTCTTTTTCTCCTTTCCAGGTTTTACAACTAAGAGAAAGAAAGAGCATCAGATGCATCTGCACGCTGACTGCACTACAACTGCAGCAATGGAAACGCACTGTAAACCTGATTTAACTGTCTGCTTAAATGTGTTTACATACTGTGTTGATATAGCAATGAATTTGTCCATGGTGCTTTGTGATACTGCATTTTATTTATAAAAATAGTCAACCTAGCTTTAAAGAAATCAATTATATATATTATTTTGGCACATCAGTGAAACCAAGAAAAACAACATTCCCTTAATATTAAAAAAGGGATCTTATTCCTTCGACAGATAACATACAGGAACACATAACGTATTTTCAACGTGTAAGAGTAACTTCAATACATTGTGCTAGGCATGTCAGAATAAATGCAATTTTGATCAGTTTTACATAATAGAAATACTACTGTGTGACACTTTAAAAGCTTCATACTCCCTCCAGGATAATGTGCAAACATTTATTTTCTTGTGAAATTTTTTACGTTGCTGATTTTATTGTGCTCAGAAATATCCCAAACACATCACATAACACTTGCAGGACAAGAATAGTCAAAGACTATCTCAGATGTCATAGTAATGAAAATTTAAATGTCCTTTTCATTCTGAAAAGAATCTTCAAAACCAGTCTCTGAAATGGACCAAAGTCCCTAATCTTGAAAGAAAGATTAGGAGACTTAGCTCCTGCTTTCACTCAAGATCGTAAAGCACCCCCTTATCCACTTACATATGCTACATAAAGTGAGCAGATATGGAATAGTACGCCAAAAATTCTTACTGAGAAATACTTCCTTCATCACCCAAGACCTGTGCCACACCTTGGGACAACAGATAAAATGCATTGTGCTGCTGGCGTGACAAGATTAGCAGAAGGGGAGCATCTGTAGAGACTCCAGGATCTTAAAGATGTTGAATTCTACGACTGAGAAGGCACTCATGGGACTATTATCTCTGTCCCTGAAATGTCTGCTCCCAGTAGAATGGTACAATTGTCATTTTTTACACGCTTAAAAACAACACACAACTATTTCAAGCACATAAGGCTGCCAACTCATTTCTACAAACAAATAATATTTCTTGCTGACTAAAGCTGCACATGCTGCAAACACTACTTTGACTTCTGTACTGCCTAGGCAATTCCTATTGTCCTCAGATGCTCCCGGCTGGTGAAGGCATATTTCAACACACAAACTTCCACGCACAATTTCACTGAGACATTTGGCAGGAGCATAACTGCTAAATGAGCAACAATCAAGTAGTTCACCCAATCAGTCTTCTAATTCACCACAACTGCTATAAATACTACCCATTATTACTGAATGTAGCTTTTAGGGGAAAAATACATGCAAACTTCCTGCAGTATCTAATCTATGGGAAAATTATACAGAACATCACATTAAAATTTAAGTAAACACTTTGGCATACTCCTAATGTATGTGCATAGATTACTCGGGTGTACTTCTAGGATAAGTACCATTTGATGTTCAGATTATTGGTGGATATTTAAAGTTGATTACCCTAGAGGTAAGATATAATTGGTAAACAAGAAACATATACAGAACAACAACATAATAACCACAAGTTGTATTTATTTCACAATTTATTCCTACACTCAGGACAATAGTTCAGTAAAGATACTAATTATATTTTTAAACCAACAAAATGAAATCAGAAAGTACCAAAAGCATCATTTTTCAAGATATCGCATTATGAGCTGAACGGAAGACCTTACTGGACTTCACTTTTACTGCACCACAATTGATTCAGTGCTACTTTGAAACTTGAGCTGCATTGCAGACAGAGGCAGAACAGGAGCTCTCAACAGGTAGAGCTTTGCTTTCTGTGTGGGTTGTGTGGGTTCACCACGAGCCTCACACTGTGCATCTTCCCAGGGTTACTTCTGGAGAAAGACTTACACAGCACAACAGTAAATCTCAGGGTTCCACTTTAAGACATCTTAGCTTACAGCACTTCAAGCAAGGAAAACTCTATTGGTCATGGCAAAGGCTGGTATTTATTTCAGCAGCAAAGTGCTAAAGATGGAAGAATAAACATGTAGCAGCAGATAATAAGAGGAGAAACAAAATGGATGTAGGTAATAAGAGAACAGAGAGGAGACACTGGTGTGCTCGCTGGATTACTGAAGAGATGAATCAACTCACAGATGTGATGGTGGGGACATTCACTTTGCTAACACATATATTTAATTACCTATATTATTTATCCTTTTCAGTGTAGGCAACCTTGTCTAGACTGTTTGATTACACCCAGCTGTAAGCTGTTTCTGGCTTTTCTCTCTCTTTTGTCTTATTTTTAAGGCAGCTTTCACTATGCAATACACTGCGATTGCAGTCTCCTTCCAGATTTCTGCCTCCTTATCACTGTGAGGAACTGACAAATTGTTGTTGTCTCATTTTTCCCACTGATGACCTGAATTAGCCACTACCAGACACAGCAGTGCTGGGCCAGCAGCCTCCCTGGTTGTTGAAATTACACTGCCTCTCAAGATGGAGAATAGCTCCATTTTCTGTGGGTGTGAGGTGTTGAACTAGAGAAAGGTACCCTCAGCCCCTTCAACACCTGATGTTACAGTCAGCAGCCAAAGGGATTACCTGAAGGCAAAACCTAGGGAAAAGACCTTTCATATTGAAAGCATGATTGAATAACGTGGATAATAATAAATAAAAACTAGATAAATAATTATCAAAAAAAAGGGAATGCTATTTAGATGGTGTCCTACGCAGCTGCTCACACTTGGGATAGCTGTTAAAAAACGCACAGCCTGACTGGATTTGTATATGGGACACATTAGGACCTCTCCATGAGGCCACACTTCCTCCAGAAGTGCATGCATCCAACACCAGCACGTATCAAACTGGCTTCATGTATGAAGCAACAATCTTCTAGAGGAAAGTAAATGTCCTGAATCACTGCTGAAAGACAAGGTGAGAATCTCACAGACAACTCCTTGCAACAGATGCACTGAAAGACCTTGGAGCAGCAGTCTGAGCCTTCCTCACGTAAAGACAAGACTCCAGCAGTCAGATAGATGAGGCAATAAAACACTCCAGAAGAGGAAACAGGTTCTGGTTAAATCCTAGCCAGAGCAACCATATAGAAAAGTCTATCTAAACACCACTTCAGCACTGATGTAAGCAGTGGGAATATCCAGATGCAGCTGTGAGGTATGAAACTTTATTCAGTTAAGTCATTGCATGAACATGTGAGCAGGGAAGAAGCCATAAACTGGAAAAGCATGGGGAAAAAAAAAACCACCAAAAACAAACCCAAAACAAACCCAACACTGAAACCTAGAATCATATGGCTCAAGGACACAGCAGCAAGAACAAAGCATTTTGCAACATATTTTTTTAAAAATGGTAGCATATTCAGAACTTGTATTCCTTTTAGAGATCTGGCACCAATTTCTGGAACGCTTGTTGCCGACAAGCACATTTGCGAGAATAACCCCGTTAGCAGTACCCTAAGCTGGTACCAACTCTGGTGCTAACCTTCTGCCTCCAGATCTTTCCACAAAATTCACGTAGGCTGTAAAATGACTGCTCTCTCCTTGGAGTGGCTTTCATTGCAGAAAAATATTGTACATATAGTTTGTAAAGTGCTTTTAGAACAAAGTCCCTATAAAAACTTATACCTGAGGTAGTAGGCAGGGTGAGATTTCCCACCCCAAGCTAAGAATGCAGACCTTGTAGATGAAAAACACCTCTGCAAACTGCACTGGCCGTATCTTCAATGCAGACAGAGCCAGTGTACAAAACCAAAGAATATAAACCTCACACTTTCATACGCAAAAAGAAGGAATACAAGTGCAACTCTGAGTAAAAAAAAACAAACAACAAAACAAAACAAAAAAACCCCCAACAAACCCACAGAATGACACAACCCCCACAGTAAAAAAAAAAAACAAAAACACCCAAACCAGGATTTATAGATGGATAAAGAAAATGGAAAAAGTTACTTGAATCATCTTACATAAGAAAAGATGTCAAACAGGAACAACTATATTTTACTGCAGACCTAAATACTGATTTTAACAACTTCAAGAATCTCATGCATGCTTTTGTCTCCTCATTATTTTGATTTCATAGTATATTTAATAGAAACATTATGTGCTTCACTATCAGGAAAGGAAAAATATTTTTATTAAGCATTAATTCTTTTCTTGCATTTTAGTGGTAGTGAGCATCTCTGCCACCTGTCTTAAAAGAACAGAATTTCATAGTGCTATTCTAAAACAGCATTAGAAACACAGGCACACTGTTTTCATCATTACTTGCTTTTCAAGGCAGTCAAAGGAGCTGTGCTCCAGGTAACAAGTGTTCCTAAAAAGCCTGTAAACATTTCAGTAAAAGATGTTTGGAATTCAGACCCATTCTACACTCCTACACCAATCCTACACTCACATAGTGCCACTGCAGCTACACTTGCTCAGGTGCAATTTCTAAATTGTTCCATAGAAGAGGCATTAAAAAAATCCTACCGTAACATAGCTTTACCAATAGCTCATTCTTTCAAATTACTTGAAATTATATCACAAATAGAGAGCTTGCAAGAAATATGGAGAGATTCTCTGGTAAGTACATGACATAGATAATGGAAACCAATGTAATCCAGAAAAATCCAGTTCTGCTACCAGAAAGTAAGGACGGTTATCTTCCTAGAAAGATAAAAAACAGACAGCTCAAGAAAGAAATGGGGGGGGGAGCCTTTATCATAAAAGAACAGTTTTCTGATGTATTTCAAGTAGTGAAAAATCTAGGATTTACTTAACAGCTTTGTTGGCAGATCCGAGGCACTGAACTCAAATAGATTATATAAAGTAGTGTACATCAAGTCGGTTTTTGCATAAAAACATCCTTGCCCGTGTCTGAGTATGGAAAATGCATACTGGTACAATTCATCAACCACTGTGTTAAACACAAATAAAGGCAGATACAATCCCCTATCTTTTCTCACATTATTAAACTAGGGAAACACTATTCACACTACGGTTCCATTCTTTAGTGGCTGCAAGATGATGAGGAATGTTACACGCTAAAAGAAATTCCCAACCGCCACTACAAGTTTCTGTTGCATTAAGTAGGCTTACATAGCAAGCAAATGTAGCTCAGGCAGAGCCACAAGAAAAATGGAGATTACGCACTCAAATAACTCTTCAGGTTTTTCAGATGATCGGTCCAAACAAGTAACTAAGCAACATCTCACAGCATCATACTGTGTCAGCTCACCTGCATTTTAGCTCTTTGGTTTATCAGCAGTTTGTCATTGAATCATCACAATTAAAAACCAAAACCAAACCACGTTCTTTTTATAATATGTTATAGTTCTCTTCAGCAATCTAAACCATTCAAATATTCTCCTGCCTAAAAAGAATATTCTTAGATTATTTTTGTAGATTTCCTCAGCTTTTTTTTTTCTGAGAAGGATAAGAGTCCAGCAAGTATAGCAAGAAACAAAAGCTATGATCAGAGAGCCCAGAGATGCTCAACATGCCTTGCTCAATAGCAAGGACAAAGCGTGGTCTGCTCATTCATCACCCCTCTTTTTTCTACTATAGCATGGATCTGTAGCACATCTCACTATTCTCCCCCTCTTGGCTTATGAAGGAGGGACTCTTAATCTCATCCTCTCTGCGTGTTACTGCTCCCCAGTTCTCCATGCCAACAAAAATTCTGTCACTTTCTCCTCTTGCTATTTGGCAAACACATTACTTAAGTCAGTATTTTAACTCATACTGGGTAGATATAAAAGACAATGTACCAAGAGAGATATTGGCTTCCATCAGCCAAATTAAGACTTAAGTCTTATAGGGTTGACCAAGCATGCAGCACACAGGGCACTGTAAACACTCACAAAGATTCTTCTGAGCTTTCCAGTGTGCAAACCATGATGTAGTTCTGTCAAAGGGCATTTCAAATTTAGGAAGAGATTAGCTGTGGAGTCCAAAAGCAGCAGTACAGGTATTATTACACAGAACCTATGTTTTGGTTTAGCTAAGGCAATCATTCAAAGCAGCAGCTCATCAAAAAGACCCTCAAGAAGAAGCCTAAGCTCCGTAGCTCTTGTCAACAAGACCCTGCAGGGAAACACAGAATTGACGAAGAAAAAAATTTCTCTAACTTTTAGCAGCAAACCAATAAAATACAACAGCACAACTCATCTCTTAGCAGACAACATTTGGCCTCATGGAACGTGCTATTAGACAAAATTGATATGAAAACATCTCCAAAGCAGAGTACCATCACAGTGTGAGCTTCATAGATAACTGTGAATTCTGACCTACTGCAAGAATTCTAATACAAAAAGATCTAGAAGTTGCTCACAGAACAACTGCTCTGAAGTACATCTTCTCCTATGATCACCCACGTAAGGCCTATACTTCTCATTCATGTCTGATTAGCAAGTGAGAACACCACATAAATACATTAACTATAAACTGGTTTTGTTTACATGGCATTTGTCTTCTGTCTAATTGACGTTAAAAGGAGAAATTGGCTTGGAAAGATAAGGGAAATTAAACACGTTTGGTCCAGTGGCCTATAATAACCTCATCACAGACTTGAGTGATTTCAGAGAAATGAGAGCACTGTATTTATACGTGGCCATAAAAGCATGTCACATAACAGTCAAATACATCCCTATAGAAAAAGCTATCACTTCATTGTTTTGCTGGAGAAGGCAGCATCCAAGACAAACCTTTGCCTTCCTCCTTGCTCTCTGGAGACAGTGTTGCCCTAGTATCTGTGCAGCAGGTACTTAAAAAAGTAGAGAGGACTCACAGACTACTTCAGACTGCACAACAACCAGGCTTTCCCTCCACTGTGGCAGCAGAGCTGCACCAACAGGCATTTGCCTATTTATCAACTTGGAAAACACTAACAAAGTCAACAGCTTCAAGAACGCTACCCACATTTCAGATGTCTTCATTGTGACTGAAAACCTCATCTCCCTTGGGTTAAGCATATTTGAAAATTTTCACGATGGAGCATCCTTGATGGGATATGTGCTTTGTGGCAAGGTGAAAGGCTGCCTCACCTTACATGCAGAGAGACACTGGCCTTTCCTCCATACCCTACATAGAAATGTAGACAGCAACCCAGCCTTAAGAAGTGTGCATACATTTATAAACACACTGCAGGGTTTTTAAATTACCAATTCAACATTAATTACTCGACAGAAAAGTTGCAGGTCTGCTCATAACCCTTCATACAAATTTTGGGCTACAAAGTAAAGCAAAGGAGTGCTCTGGTTTTAACAACACTGACTACATAAAATAAAAGGATTGCCTTAAGGAAGAAACCAAAAGCTTTCTTAAATGATGTTACAATTACTTTTTGCTTCCTCGCTTAGGAATAGGTCTACTGTCTCTGCCAGTCATATACTGAAAGAGATTTCTGTTGTTACAATATGGGATCAATGAACATTGCTCATCCCTAGTCCCTCACACTCAGTTAAGCATGAGTTACATAAAGTTGTGCTGCTCTCCCCAAGCACAAGCTTTAGGGGATACAAGCTATTATTGTCTATCCTTGTGGGTTTTTATACACAAAGTATCTTTCCTTTTAAAGGAAAAACCTCTTCTGGGGAGTAGTAAAAAATACATTGGTTACATCATCATAATGCAATCATAGCGGTATTTTGTTTGACAGTTTAGAACATAAAATTTTACTTGTAGAAGGGAAAAAGGTTTTCATGCAATAATAAATGCTACAAACCTAAAATAATCACTCCACTTGAATACACTTTCAAAACAGACTAGTTTATTATTACTGGTAGAGAGGGAATTCTTTCTCTGTGCTAGATAAAAATGTCAGGTGTTCAGATTCACAATTCTTTTTCTCCTTTTACTCCCACTTTCAACCCAGCAGTAACCTATCCCGTTATGTTTCACAGTAATTAACAACAAAAAAGTATCAGCTATTTTAACATGGACCATCTTTTTATGTGAAACAATATCAATTGTCATGAACATAACTTATTGAAAGGATGAAAATGAAAAAATAAATTAAATCCACAGGCTTAGAAAAATTACTTTAAATTCTGAGCATCTGAGTGAAGGCAAATTTCACTGCATGTGAAAAAGGTATATTCATTATTACTGCCCCGCACAATCAAATAATTTGCCTAGTTACATGGAAGAAGTGCTATATATACAGACAAAGACGAAAAGAAAACCATAATTATTTATTAGCACATATCCTTGAATCTTGTATTTTAGCGAAACACTAAAAGGAGAACAAGTGTTCTATCAGACCTGCCAAACAGTACAAAGTATCACGGTTAACATTAAAACAATTCTTAGCAATTTTTCCTTTTCAGAACCCAGAAAATTTTATAAACACAGCCACTTTTAAAGAGGTAAATAACAAAATACCAGGTCAGAGCAGTGTAGCAGGCTCAGCAGCTTTCTCTCTGGAACAAATTTTTCCCCCAAGTTTGGCACTGTGGCACACCCTCCCTCAAGTTAGACTCACAGGCAGCTGTCAGAAGCTGCCTAGGTTGGGTCACAGCCTGTGTGAAGACCTGGTTAGCTCCAAATCTCCGCAGTTGCAGTGTTGGCAGCCATTATGCCCTCCAAAACATTAATACTCACTCTAAAATTTAACATACACACTTTTTTCACAGAATCCTACAACCACAAGTGCTGCGGTGCTGTGAATACCCACTTTCATGGGGGCTTTCTAGCAAACTGGTTCATCATTAGTAGAACAAATTCTAACTAATTTTTTTAATTAACTTCCCAAGTCCCACCAGTTTGGGAGCGCTGGCTCTTCCCTGGGCTTGGCTGCTCTGCAGCACTAAACAGAAGGCTGGTCTGGCAGGGGGAAAAAAAAAAGAAAAAAAAAAAAGCAGCATCTATCTTCTGTTCAGATCCAGCAAACTGCTTCAGAAGTGGTGCTCTGCTAGAAAGGATAGCTGAAAGACTGAGAGTCTCAGCACTAGGTAAGACACATATATGAAGTAAGTGACTATGCTAATTACAAGACAAATGTCCTGTTAACAGGAGTATAATCTAGGATAACATACAGAAAACACAGGCAGCTGGGGTGTCCCACCACACCAGACAACACCCCTCAGTAACGGCTGCAAACCCGAGGCTGGGTGACAAGGCTGACAGCCCAAAATCATAGGGTAATTAATAATTCCCAGGTTCAACAAGGGAAGGTGTGAAGTCCTGCACCTGGGGAGAACGAATTCAAAGTGAAGGCCTAGAAATTTGCTACACATTTACAGATCACTTGCCCACTGGCAGATAACCCCCCAACCTTCAAAGTGCCAAAAAGCTAAAGAGAAATTCAATAAAATATTTCAAGTAACAGAAAAAAATATTAGCAATACAAACCCATTCAATATTTCTTTAAAAGCATCTCTGTTCACATCCGCATCCAAAAGCAGTGCATCAGAGCAGGGCCACGCAGTTCAGTGCGCACATAAGAAAAAGAATATCAGAAATGCTCACCCATATGCTGTTATTAATCTATATCCACTGGCATTCATGAGCCAAACAGGCTGCTTAAGGGAATATTCATCAAAAATAATTCAGAAAACGAGGAAAAGGGAAAAGTGCCATTTTAAAGATAAGTAGTATTTATTGCTTCAGTTTAAAGGCTGTGCTATTTGGTAATGCTGCTTGTGAAGGTAGCTTTACATGCTACAGCACAAAGTTAATAGCTATGAAAATAGACAGGCAGTTCAATCAAGAGTCAATTTCCCTTCATGCTCATTAACTAAAAAAAGAAGCTAATGTTTTCCAAGTGATGAAATATTAAGATACCAAACTTCAGAGACCTGTTCCAACCCTTCCCTGCAATATCACTAACTACCCTTATGGTCCCCATGAATCTAAGGCAGTATTCCAATTTCCCCTACACATCTAAACTCCCTCAACATAACCAGTATTCTCAGCTCCCTCTGACATCCAGAAATTACCACTGGTTAAAAGGTGGCACAAAGCATGGCAGATTGAGCTACACATCCTGAATGGTTAGAAAAGTTAAATACAGCCAGCAACTGTGGAACCCCCACTGCAGTTTCTCTCTTGTTGGAGATACTAATCTGAATATGTTTTCTACAGCCAGCTGCAATTTTCCTTCAAAGTAAGTATAGGAGCTTTGAGATCTCTAGTCCTGTGTCAAAACTGATCAGGAATGGATGATGGGGGTCAAAAATTACTGGCGAGATGCCAACAAGTGAGAAGGGGAAAAAAGGTATTTAAGACTGCAGTGAGAACCCAGACTAAAAATGTTGTCAGTGCCACAACCAACTTTGTTCACGATACAGAATAGTAGGAAAGTATCAGCTAAGGTTTCAAAGCCTGACAATCTCTCAGATCTGTGTTCTTTTATGCTCTTTCCTTTTACACCATCTACTGCCATAAGCAAGCTGAGTACCTTCTGAGTATAAGAAGGGAGGTATTGCACAACATCAGCATATTTTCTGCTGGCTGCCAAGGAGCAA
The DNA here is from genome assembly GCF_000737465.1 of Haliaeetus leucocephalus. Lineage (NCBI taxonomy): Eukaryota > Metazoa > Chordata > Aves > Accipitriformes > Accipitridae > Haliaeetus > Haliaeetus leucocephalus. The sequence continues at coordinate 1,969,131 of NW_010973123.1, forward strand.
AAATTAGGCACTGAAAGATGCCAGTTATGTCTTTATTTGCTACCATAAAAAAGATCCAAAAAAAAAATCAATTAGTGTATTCATAACTTCGGATCTATCAGCAGACCATATAGATGCGTATAATGAGAAGGTTTTGTTTCTCAGGAACCAAGGAGGTCATTCCAACAAACTAACACACTTTTAGATGTGCTTCAAGTATACACGCTTTTCCTTGTTCCACACCACACTGTGGCATGACAGAAACAGCCAGGTGGCTTTATAAGACATTTGAACTAGAAGAGCAGAAGAGGGCTCTGTTAGAAGAAATTAGCCTTCTGCACATGAGCTTTTCTGGCACATTGTGCACCTGAGCTGGGTCAGCAAAACTGCTTACAAAAATATAGTTAATGCTGTGAAGGCAAGAAGCACTTACTCATCTTTGGGGTTTTACAGACAGCTGATACTTTCCAAAGCCAAGATAGTTACATGAACTGAAACCTCCATACAAGACGCAGCACATTTATCACCAGATTATCGAGATGCAATATTAGCAACCACATTAATCTACACACCCTTTATAGTGTTCAAACAGCAGACGAACATGAAACAGCTACTGCCTGAAGTGCTGAAATACATTAATTTGCTTAGAACACTATGCCACACCACCTCGAGTTCAGCCAGCATTGACTTTTGTGGCCAACACATTTAACATAAGAACTGTAGTTCAACTGTTTTCGTAGAAGATGCTATATCAACACTGATTGTTCATTCACCCTAGGAATGAATTCTATATCAAATGAGCTTCACAGTTGGCACTTACCAACACCTGCTTTTCTTTCCTGAGCAGCTGGCAGACAAAGTGTACCCTGTCATAATTCACATCCACATTACAAGCCACCAGCACTGCTTAAGGTTGAAAGCTGAATTTGTGTTCATCAGTAGCTGTTTTTACAGCTCTTGTGCCACAAGAACTGTCCTCTCTACCATCTTTTTAAGACCAACTATTTTGGTAGGTAATGTAGTCCTAAAATAAAAAAAAAAAGGGGGGGGGCAATAGCAGCTAGCATTTTTAAGTGTCTGTGTCTGCAGCAATGCTCCTACATGGACCTCCATTTGGCTTGTACCTTCAAGGCACTGCAGTGCAGTGGAATAAGCTGCTGAAGTTTGAGGTTGCTCTGTGCTGCTAAGCACATCAGTCAACCTTTCCATTTTTTCCTTCATTTACAAAAGGAAGATAATAGTACCAGCTATACCAACTGCACGGCAGTGTTGAAAGGATTAATTAGCTAATATCTCTACGGTCTTAAGCATGCAGAACATCACAGATGCACAGTGTAATTACTATTATTAGGGGGATAATTTCTTTGACTCATTGGGACAACACACATTTTATCTGTCATTTTTTAAGGGCACAGAAGTCTACCAGCAGATATCCTCAGCTAAAAAGAAACTTGAATAACATGGCATAAACTATCCACTGCAGGGCTTTACCTTTTTTCAAGCATCTATTATTTCTCATTAGTATTTAGGGATAGAAATTTGTGGACTGCTGATAGCCACAAAGCCTTAAAGCCAGCCACAAATGAGCACTGACAGGAAAGATACTGACCTACTTGCTAAGTGCAGTATCCTCCTAAAAGCCACATTCAAAACTAAACTACACTGGGTCTGCTTTCCCAGGCTACTAGCAAAAGACTTTAACTGCTGGCCCACGGTGCAGTATCCAAACCAGCTCTAGACCTATTAATCTGATAGGGAGCTCTCCTCCTTAGGGTATATTGATGTAGCTGAGATCAGTAAGGGTACTGGAGCATCAAGCAGATACAGTACATTGGTCACACATTTTGAAGAATGCCATAAAACTTAGGCTTTTTCTTCTTCAGGCCTCGGTACATAACGTCTATAGGCTAAGAGCTTTGAGACCTCCTGTAACGCTCAACAGCTTTCCTCAAAAACCACAGAACAGAGGAAAGTCATCATGCACAAAGGGAGATCACAGTTATGGTAGACTCAAAAGTAAGATAAGCTAAACTAAAAGAAAGGGGATGGGAGTTTGGTTTTCGTGCAAAGTCTGGGGAAAAACCTTGGCAGCAAAGGCGCCGAGAGGAGTGCGATAGAACTAAAACTGTACTTCCATGCATGTGTCAAGTATGATGCTAACTCAATGTTAGCAACTTCATACTGAGAATAACAGATGATTCCGGGACTTGATAGTCTTTCTCTGGAGTAAAGCTCAATGCTTTTCATAGAAATTTAATTCAGCACATAATCACAGACACAAGCCTCCTGAACACACGTTAAATAACAGTTTAAAGCAATGCTAAACCAAACAGCCTAAGAAATACAGCAGCTAGAGTTGTCAAAGGTCACAGTAAATTCTCTCTTGTATATTTGCTGTTCAGTATGCAGTGCCACGAATCTTTGGTATTCCGTTAGAGAAAAAAAAAAAGCATAGTAACACATCTGCTCCAGGCACCCATGTAAATTGGACTTGGGTCCTTGCATTAGTTATATAGTCCAACTATAACAAAACCATATGAGGTTGGTGGACTGACAATGCTTATATGGGCATCTTCAAGTAATGTCACCTGGCAGACCTTCTTTTCCCCAGGACACATGCACTAGACTAAGTAACACTGAGTTCTCACCACCACAGACTCACAGACGGATGTCTCTGGTAGCAGCCAGCTGGGATCATTTAAATCAACTTTAACACTAACATTGCAGTGCAAAGTAGGAAAGCACAGCATTGTTCTCACAGCTTCTTTCTTTTACCAATCTGTCACCCACAGAAAGCTGCTTGTAGAGCCTATCAGTCACAGCTGAAATTCTAACCCTTCACGACCGGCTAGCATTAGCTAAACCAAATCAATGGCTTGATTGCAGATTTGCCAAACAGAATTGCAATATGCATGCATTAGAATGATTAGGCAATTTGCAACTTCATTACCTCCTCTAGAGATACATGAGGTATTACCCTAAAAGTGGCATGCATATTTTAAAAAGTATTGAAACATATAGCTGTCTTTTTTTTTCTCCACAGAAGACTACATGATGATTAGTAGCTGACATACTGAGGCAAAGCCTGTCATACGAGCCCCCTACAACAGCCTTGACCATACCATGTACTACTTTAAATTAAAAATTCAGAGGAATTTTGAAAATACTTTAAATAGCACTGTCAAACCTAGTTGTATTACCACTTCATCATTTGCACCTCCTAGGAACAGCAGATAGGTAATTAGTGCTTGACATATTATCATTCTCCCTCAGCAAAATGGCAGCACAAATGCTAATTGTACAGATTGAGTGACAAATCATATGTGCCAGAGTCTACTTGAACAAAAATTCACACAGGAGGAGACGGACATCACAGGAAACAGCCTATTAGGAATCTTACCTTCAGCTAATAGCTGAATGACTACTTGGAAGTAAACTATACAGCTAGAGAAAGACCAGTATTTTCAGCTAAAGCACTAAAGTTTTTTGAAACTAAAAGCAGTTTTTGCAGACAGAAAATTATTATTCTTACTCACCACTTGTGAGGTGAAAATTAGCAGTTACATACAACTCTAACCACTGCACCGTTGTTTAGAAGAAACCTCTGGCTTTTATTTTATGTAAAATCCATGCCAGAATTGAGACAAACTTGAATCAGTCTGCAGTCTGAGCAGTAACTTTCATTTTAGTAAACCACTATGTTTACTTTTTTAATGGCAGCTCTTCTGTGCATCTTCCTTAAACTGATGTTCCAAAAAAGCAAGGGAGCTTCCATACATGTCATATAATAGGCACTGAATAATATAGCAGACCCCTTGCCTGCTACGTGTCACCCTGAAACTCCAACATAATTGTATGCTGTAGAAGTACCTAAAATTACATCTTTAAGACTTAAATACAAAGTAAAGACATTCATGTGCTTTAAATCATTTAATGGGGAGAAAACCAAGCACTTTCCCTCATCTAAAACAGCTTGCAAATACCACAGCTATGGTAGGCAAACAGTGAACTTCAACTTCTCTATATAGCCTCATCTAGTCGATACCCACGCATATGCCAAACTTTAAGAATACAAAGCAGACCAGTGCAAGGGAATGCCCTGCACTTAAACACCTACATACATGTTGCTGAAGAGTAATTTATTTTTTTTTAAACCACAAAATCTTCTCAAAACCCAGAAGAATATGTATTATCTGAGTTGTACTCCTACAATTCATTTATGCCTACCTGTAAATAACAGATTGTAATCTAGCTTGTTGCAATTAGGTCTCATTATACTGCTATATTTTATGATTTTATTCATTACTGTTAGTGAACTGAAATGACTTCAGATATCAGTAACTACAGTGTCTGCAAAATTTATAAAAAAGCTTCCACAATTAAACAAGAATTCAAGCTAATAAATCCTGCCCAAAATACCTCTCTCAAACCTAAATTACAAATTAAGTACCATTAGAAAGATTTAAATAAGAAGCCTTATGAAATCTATTTTAATATTTACAAGCAAGAACACTGGATATAGTATATACAGACGCATACAGCTTATGTACTCCAAAGAGGCTCTGGCATTTGCCCTAGTAGCTGATGCCATACAATATTACCATAGGCAGCCAAGCTAGCTAAAAAGCACCTGCAGAGTACCATGTAAAACAAACCAACATTACACACCTGTCTAATCACATGCAATTACATTAATGCACTTGGACTGAAGAAACTGCAAGATGAATACCGGCATTGAGTATGCCTGTGCTGTTACTAATTTGCAATGGATTTCCTAGCAGAAGTCAAATTTGTCAATCCTTCCACAACATCGCAGTTGCATTACAATACTTGTTTTCAAAATAGCAATAAAAGAAAGCAGTAACTTGAACCCTAATGCTTTAGCTTGTTTGAAAAACGAAAAAAGCAGCTAATACTATTGATCCTTTTAATCTGTGTGACAGCTTAAAACTTCAAGAACAGTAAATTCATATGAAAGGTCCGTGATTTGCAGCTGCACTTAATTCCAGCACAGAACTGTCAGGTTAGACACACATGCACAACTTCTATATTATCTAGCATTTACTTAATCAAGATATTGATAATTCAAGGTCAGTACACACTACATGATGCACTGACATCTACTCCTCTTATATTTCCTCACTTTGCTGTACTGCTTTAAATACCACAAAAAGCTCAGTTTCACTCGCTTCTTCTAAAAATTCAGACCCACAAGTTCTGTCTATAATACCTGCAAACTGCTAAGTCCAAGCAGATGTTAAAAACAGTCACTGAAAATACAAAAAAGTTATGATTATTTGTTACCACGGTGTGAAATAGGCTTCTTAAAATGTATCCACATTAATTAAAACTTCTGGAAGAAATAGACAGTTGCTGCTGTATATGCAGAGGCAAACAAGAAACAAAGCAGCCCAATAAAAGTAAATAAATACTTGCAGTATGACCTTAAAAGACAGACAGCTGTCTCGGGCACCAGCTGGAAGACCTGCAGAACTAGGAGAAAAACCAGCATCATCTGAGGCACAGGTACATCTTGTATATTGTATAACTGCTTTGGCAAATAAGCATTAGAGAAACACCTATGTAGAAATGAATTGTCTCTTAATGAAGATAAGTTCAGACATACTGTTAAACAAGACATCTAGCTGCAGTTCATTAAAACTGCAAATTTTGCATGATGGTGCAATACTAATGCCATAAAACAAATAAAATTTGGAACTGGCTACAGACAAGTATTACAGACAGGCTGACCTGAAATCTAAGCACATAAACTGCTGGGGAAAGCAGGGGATTCTCTTTCAAGACCGGGGATTGAAAAAAACTTTGAAGAGGTACTCAAATCAAATACTAATTCAATAAAGATATAACTGTGTGGAATGCAATGGTCTGAAAATAACAGTAAGCACAGAAAATCTAAGAGTTCTCTCATGCCATGTTATGTATGAAGAAAGCTTTTAGAAAACTTTTGGAGGTTTGGGTTTGTTGGGGTTTTCCCCCCCCCTTCCTGTAGAATAAGAGATGTCTATGAACATTTTTATTTTTTGGTTTTATAGAATTGTAGCAGTATTGGTTGGAAGGGACATCTCTAAACCAACCTCCACCACCAGCCAACACCAAACTAGGTCATTTGTTGCCTTTTTCTAAAGAAGTCCCTTTCCCTTGCCTCTGTCAGAACTAGTCAGTTTTGAACTGGGAGAATCACTTGGTTTATGTCTCCTGGCATAGAGCCGCAAAGCATCAAACACAAATTTGATTTTCTTACCTTAGTGTATGAAAGTTTTGAAGAAATTGCAACTGTCACATCTTTGAACTGATAAAGTGACTGCTTCTGAAAAATATCCTTTGCATCTCACATTTAAAGCTTGCCTTTGCTGTAAACACTTTAGTAATGGCCTTGCAATTCTTTCAGATGTTTTTGAGTAAAACAAAGTAGACATTCATGTGTTTTCAATATTTATAAAGTAATAGATTTTGATTTTTCTTAAATAAAAACAACTGATAACCACATATAATAAATTTACTGAAGCTGAGCATTTCAATTTGTCACAGGTCAAAGTACCTATGTTTACACAGGAAAAATTCTGATAAGTTTTTCAGATGTACATATAGGAACTTAAGTGAGGTGTTATTAGTGCTGATCAATCAATTAAAAAAAAAAGCCAAAAACCCCAAAACAAACCAAAACATTCTTTTATACAGAATCCTAGAGCTCTTACTAGTTCCATACATGGAAAGCAGTAGAATAGTATATGCTGCTGGCTAAAAAACCCCATCATTTTTTAATGGCCCTTCCTACAAGTAACTGTAGTCATCACAGAGCAGTTAGATAACAAGTGCTTTATATTGCCCAGAGAAGCCTTAAAAGATTTCTCTCTTTAACAAGTGGTAGTCAGTAGCTTATTAAAGAAACAGATCCATCTAGTGGTAACACTAGTTTTATGCTAATGCCTGTGTCAAGCATGAGCAGGGAGGATTGGGGGCTACCGAAGAAGCTACATTATGCCACCAGAAAGAGCACTGGTAGTCAAAGTTTCACTTTAAGTCAAGTAGGGAGAACTTTTCCTCTAGTGAAAGTGCTGAACATGCCTTTCAAATAATTTGGTTTACAAAATACTAGCACTTATAACCTTTAGAAAAGACAGAGCCTCACTACTCAAACTTGTCAGTCAGTCAACATCAGATTATTGCAGAAAAAACTCACATGCATGAGGCAAGGGAACTGCTGGAATGCTCTTCAGAAACTGTAAATTGAGGTATTTTTTTTTTTTAAGATCATGACTTTGAGTACATCTGTGCCTAAACAATCTTCAGTTTTGAGCAGCAGCATGCTTTGCTCATTTGGTCTAGTGTTGTTGCATATGACAATTCTGAGTGGGAATGGTCCCAGGGGATAATAGAAAAAAAGAAAAAAAAAAAATGTGCCCAAACCTGAAAGCCATGCAATTTTAGGCTTGTCAGAGCATTCCTAGTAAAAAGTGCTAGAAAAGCTAATAAGGGCTCATCTAATAATGAATTGAAAATGACAGTAAAATTAGCATCACTGGTCACGATTTCATGGTAAATAGATCTTGTCAAAATAAATCATTATGCAGTTTTTCAGTGGGAATCTCAGACTTGGTTACTTGGCACCTCAGGCCATCTTGATTAGAAAACAAAAGCACTGCAACAACATAATAAATGGATTAAAAACTGTGATGGGCCTCAACATGCAGCTGTAAAGGAAGACAAAGATGCACATATGTTGTTCCAGGAAACCAGTTTCCCACCTTGCCCTAACTTCTCCTCTGTCCCCAGCGCTGCCAAGGTAGTGGAGAAAACACAAAATTATCAATGATGACATTTACAGGTAACACGCACACACACAAAGGGTATAGAAAACCACCAAGTAGCAAAGCGAACAATTTGGCTTACTGCTACTGCTGGGCTCAAGTGAACACAGTATACTTTGTTGAACAACCAGCTGAGCAGAGATCTACTCTGACTCTTAGGTGCCTTAAAAAAAGTTACAAAGGACAGTTCAAAAGGAAAGGAGGGCCCTGGCCTCACCTGGAATGGCAGCCAGTTCCCAAATTCAACTCAGTCCTGAAACCTCTACAGATGCAGGACTCAGAGGGCAAAAAAGAATTGAGAGGAATAGGGATGCAAATGGGGCAGCGAAGAGAGCAGCCAGCAGTGGCTTCAGTACAGGGGAAGAGCCAGAGGCAAGGCCTTGCTCACCTAGTTAGCTTGGACAGAGAAAAATGAAAGGAGAGGGAAGCAGCAGCAAATCCATGTCGCCCACACGTAACCCTTTCTCCCCCAGACCTCCCACATGCTTCACAGGTCTACTCCACAGGCAACACAGAATTGCCTTTTTCTGCCTCACAAAGAAAACAAGCATTTGTGGGTCACCTCTCAGGCAGCAAAAACCTCCAAGGACAATTTCAGAGAAACCCTACCAGCATGGTAGAAAAAGGACTTCTGCACATTTATAATCTCTGAACCACAGTTTTTGCCTCATCCTCAGAATCTGTCAGCCTTGGGCCTGTACAGTCTTGAGGTGCAAAAGAATAATCCCTTCGCTACCATAAGCTCTTTTTATTAAGTTCATTTTTGCTCAAAACACCCCTCTTCCTCTATCATGCATTATGAATATTGTTAATTGCCACTTTGCTGTTATTTACTGATCTGACAGTATTTGGCAATCTCTCAGATCTAGAAAAGGGCCAAAACCCTTACCTGGCGATGTCAACAGCCTCAGCAGCAGAAGCTCAGTTCCAGATGAATAGCGTTCATGCTCCTGTCTGACGCAAGCTTTAGCTCCTTGAACTTGAGCCCAGACAATACCTCACACAGCCCACAACACTGTGCAATTGGTTCTGTTACCCGACAGAGCAGAAAACCTTTTAAAGTGGGGGCTGCACAGTAACTAAGTTGTTACGGACTAAATACAGAGGCACTTACCTAATAGCAGCAAGTAGACCGGTGTCTGTGTTGGTCGCAGCAACAGCTTTCAGCTCTCCCCCTCAGATTCTCCCAGCAAAAGTAGAAGTTTGTCTTTGCTCTAACGTACCACTTACTGTTCATGCATTCACTAAATTATTTTTATTTGGTGACGAGTATGCCCAATAAGTGTAAGATCTAGGGACTCAAGTCACAAATAAGAAATTGGTACCCAGATCAAGGGCTCTATATTCTGTACCTTTTTGGATGCTGTGAAGTTACAAATTTAATTACTGGAGAAATGGGGAGGGAACCACACGCTCAGTCAACTGGGAGTTTTCTGTAAAAGATTAGGCTTCTCCCAGGCAAAGGCAGCAGTAAGGAAGTCAGTCTCAACCCCAGAGCACTTTTTGGTCCCTGGGACTTTCTAAAAAGAATATAAAAAGCCTACAGGGAAGTAATTTGAGAGTAGTAAGAGAAAGACTCCCATCAAAAGCTCTCTGACAAATAATTTGTCTGCTATAGAAATATTCCACTGGAGTCCTGGAGATAAATTAAGTACTCAAATGATGCCCAAAGGAAAATAAAAATGAAATTGAGCAACTGAAGGTAGAACAAGGATCGCAATCACACTTTTTAGCAAAGACTGATATGCTTAGCTTTTACTGGTGAAATCTATTGCCAAAACTACTATTCCTAATTCTTTTTTTCTCTCCATTAAACTGGTGATAGGCACCAACATTGGGGTTAGCAGAGCCGTGTTATTTATTCATACACTGCTAATGCTCACTATGGGAAACAAAAACTAGAATCCCAATGCCGTATCAATTCTTTAAATAACTAATTTGAGACTGCACTAAACTTACACAACAGCATCTGTCTTGTCAAACCTGGACTTGATGATTTATTTTTTATTAATTATTACTCTGACTTTAATTTTTAAGCATCTTTTATAACAACACCCACAGATAAGTGGCTGATCTCTTCTGTGCTAAGGGATGCAACAACTACAGAGAAGTGGATTGGACCATTACACGGACAAGTAAGTGCTCAGTAATGAAATTACAAACTATCAAGGACTAAACTTAAATCAGTTTAGATTATAATAAGAATACTGAAATTTCTGTGAAAAGACAATTTTTTAGTGCAGACCTTTAATATTTTAGAGAAAACCTGAATTTATTTCTGTCCCATACTTCATGTGATGCAATCCCTGGTAGAACCAGCTGGAGGGCCTTGCAAGAAAAAATTAAGAGGAGTATAGTGGGATAACAGAAGTGACATTAATAGACGATGGTAACACAAACTTTATCATACCTACAATTATGCATGATAGAGTTAAATGAAAAATGGATTTGACGTGCCTGTACATGACACTCGACTGGGACTCTTGCATAGTTTTGGAAGTAAGCTGATGGGTCTGATAAAACCAAATCAAAAGCTGAAGAACTTGAATGACAATAACGGAAAAACCAGCCTTGTAATTCAGCACAAGAACAACAGAGCTGCAGAAGGAAACCGCTGAGCTGCAAATTGATTGACATAAGCTGGTGAAAACCACTTCTGCATCACTCACCTCCTGCTTTAGGAGTTTTGAAGCATGCTTGCTGTCTGACTGTAACTATTCACGTACATGGCATCTAAGTGGCTTCGATGCTAATTATGCAGTGTTGGCTTAAGTGCCTAGATGCATAGGTTTTGAAAATTCAATGCAGGAAAGCAGCAACAAGAGCATGATAAAGGCCATCTTTTAGCATAGCTGCTATTAACATGAAAAATCGGAAGAATAGTAACAAACTGTGGCAGGCACAAATTCACCCAGCACTTTAACCCTGGAATGGGGTTTTGGAGCACCACCTGACAAGCCAGCGCTAAAGCACAGCACAACACGTAACAGACCATGTTAGCAGCAGAGCTGCCAAACTATAGCTACTCCTCACAGGTGAGAAAACAGGAAGGCTTTGGAAGCTGGGAAACTAAGTTGCTACTGTATAAATTCTATATATGTGTAGATACACACACCAGTATTTATTTGCACACACGCAGTAAGTCAAGTGCACTGCAGGCACTGGAAAGAGCCGCTTTCAGCTGTTGCTTCTATTTTGCTTTTGCCTATACAGTGACTGCTCCTGTGCTTACATATTCAACAACTGTATTTTGATTCATTTTGATGTGCATGGAAGGTTGCTCCATAAAATCCGAGAACTCAAGTCACAAGGGTGACAGCATAGCAGATGGCAAGTTTTTGTGTTCTGGTTTTTTTTGTGTTTTTGTTTTTTGGTTTTTTTTTTTAAACATACTGATCAATTGTTATAAAGCAATGTCTGATTTATAGTAACTAAAAAACCACTATATTTGATATTTTGATAAGCTCTGCAGGCAGGGTCAACGAGTAGAAATCAGGCAATGTGTTTTTTCCTCATGAGCAAAGGGATCACTTATTATCCTTTGTGTTTAGGTACAACAAGATGATGAAGAGATGGTACTGATGTGCAGAGAGCTGTTCCTTTCCTCAGGTATTAAGCCGATATCCATATTTAATATGAAATCAGGAGACCTAAACCAGGGTGCAGCAAGGTATAGATGCATCTGTAAGGAATTTTGCTGCAAAAACAAATGGTGTCCTTTAAGAAACAGACCAAGAATAAGTGCAGCATCTTGATTTTGTCCTTGAGCCTGTTGTCAGCTCCAGCACCTGCCCCTCTGTGGGCCACCCCTATAAACCCAGCCATTTAGAAGCATTAGCTGTAGAGAGCGCAGGACCAAGAACCCTTTATTAAAGCACACATGCCATCACTTATACTGGTGCAGCTCAAGCTCTGCCAGGTCCATTATATCAGTACTTCTACATTGCCATTTGATGTCCAAAAGAAGGATTAAATGGGGTGATATTTAATTACCATCCTAAGGATTTAACGACGCTCAGCAGAAGAGCTAAACTGAAAAGGTGCTGAGGAACACTGAAAAAATGTTGTATGTAATTCTGGAATTTCTTTTAGTCCTACTTAACTTTGCCTAAGCACAAAACTGGAATTCACTTTTTCTGAAAGACTCAGAGGCACACAGAACCTCAAAACACATTACTTCAGGATTCTTAATTTTTAAGAGATTTCCACACAGCTTCAGAGAGCACACATTTGTGTACCCAGAGAACAGTGTGAGTGGAGTCTGTAAGACCAGGGATGACTTGTAAGTAAGAATCCTGTGTGTTCCTCTTAGAGAAAGATTGCTGCCTTCAGCATCCTAGAAGGTTAAGCAATAGAGTACTATGTCTCCGATTGTCTAAATATAAGTAGCAGGGCTAAACTGTGTTGTCCTTCTACCCTCAAACAATTTACAAAGAACAAAGTATTAGTATTTGAACTTACAGCTGTAATATACTCTGACCTAGTATTTTCCTCTAAGCAAAACTACTGCTCATCATCTTTTGGATGACTATACACGATGTAGATCTTTACATTAAAAAAACATTAAGAACAAAATTTGAGCTATAATCTGCTCAAGCATCCTTAAAACAGCAGCATCTGTCACAACGATCAATCTAAGTACTTCTAAGAAATTCCACAATGTCATAAAGAAAACTTTGAAGTAACCATTCTGCCTTTTGCATTTCAAGAAATACCATCTCATCTTTGCTCCAGGAGATTAAATGTACAGAAAGACCAGATCCCACACAGAAAATGTAAGGCACTCAGGAAGTCCCTGGGAAGTAAACTCACAACAGCCACAAATATTTATCAAGATTTCTGGGAGGGAAGACTTAATTTTGATGTCTGAAAGTCTTCAGAAAGTCAGTCCTTTTTACTGAACACCGCGGGTGTCACCCACAATTACAAGTCACTGCTGAAACTTTGACACTCTGTATCTTCCCCAGGGCTATAAAGCATCGACCAAATAGAAAACCTGATACATTAGGAATGTTTTACTACAATCTATTCAAATGAGCTGCTCTTTATGAAATTTGAAATTTATGTTGCAAACACTGCTACAAGCATGTGCCATTTTTGCAGTTCTTCCAAGAAATAATGCAGTTCACCCTGCAATCTTCCAAAACAAATTATAGTCAAACATCGCATGTATGGGTAAGGAAGAGGAGAACCCAAGGGCACAAATAACAAAATTGAGATTCATCTTCACTCTTCTCTTCCAGTTCCTCTCCCCAAATGGTTGGGACTCTCCCAAAAGAGAGACTGAAAGCAGCAGAACATTCACCCCCCCATCCCCAACACACAAAAATCACTCCAACAGTGAACACACCTTACACAAGAGAGCCGACTCTTTCACCTCTCTGAGCACTCACACGGTTGACTGCAATCCTGGAGGAGGAGAGGCAGGGGGGACTTGGGGCTTCTGAAGGCACAGAGAACAAAGGCACCTCTCAAAAAGAGGCCAAAACCAAGCCAACTCTAAGTTTCCTCCACAAGAGCTCCAGCGGAAAACATTTAGGGAAAGGAAAGTCTATAAGTTTCTACTCAAAAGACAGCTAAAGAAAGGACCACCAAATGACAACAAGCATCAACATCCTGTCAGGGATTATTTGTTTATCACCTTGGACTCATGTGAGAGCATCTGTCAATCTCTGAGCAGCCTTCATCTGTCATTATGGGAAGATCACATCTCTTCAGCAGAAAGTTATAGCTGTGTGTTCTTGCTCTGTCATCGCTTCAGAGTTCCCGCTGCCTATCCTCCAAAAATTTAAATGCCAAAGAGAGAAGTTGACAGCCATAATGCAGCATCAGTCTTCAAACATGACATTAGATCAGGTCTATGAACTGCACACAAAATTTAGGGTGGAAGTTCTCTCTATCCCAAAAGGTCCTTGTAATCTGCTGGAAAGACTGCAGATACTACCTACCAGCTTAGAAAAATAAATTATTACCTGTTATTTTCTATTATTTTTGCAGAATAACACCACAGAAAAAGATGGGATATATGATTTCATCTTCACTTAGGCATCACAAGATTAAAAAAACCTCAAACACCACAACACTACCATTATGTCTGCTGATCAAATAAGGGGGGTTCAAAACTTCACCCCTTCCTTTAAAAAACAAACAACACCCCCCCCACCCCCCCCCCAAAACCTGCCACACAAAAAACACAAAACCATCCAGGTTCTGACTATCTTCTCCCAAAAAGGACATAGCTTGTATTGCATCCTGCCTGCTCTAAGATGATATGAAACTCTTAACTCTGAAAAAGACAAGAAAAAAAAAAAAATCTCTACTCCAGATGAAAGCTAATCGCTTCTCTTGGTGCAGTAATAAGTCTGGTACTCTGGTAGCTGATCTTGAGGCCCCAAGAAGCTCATGGTTTACATTTATTTTTATTCCCTGTGGACAAGAACAGAGACCACAAAAATGACAAATTAAAAGGCCTTAACAACAACAAACTCCTGAATACTAAATGCAAGAGAACACACAGTCAAGACAAAAGTTCCAATTCCGTCATTCGGTGAAAGAATCCCGCTGAAAGCACCAGGGCTTTCCCTGGGATAACAACGCTCTACCAGATGAAGAGGCTTGAAGGACCCTAACCCAGAAGCAAACAAAGCAACTTAGGAGCACACAGATATTTTCTGGTTTTGTACCTAATTACCTGTTGACATACACGTGAAATGGGTGCTGTACAAAGACTAACCTCAATCAACAGCATATACAGAGCTACCGTCAAGTGATTGTGCTGCTTCTTCCCAACAGAAGCTAGCAGGGGAGAAAAAAAATTCCAAACCACCAAACACATAGTCTAAAAATAAAACTCAAAGAAGTTAAAGAACTCAATCTTCTAGAGTAGAGGCCACCATTACATATGGAAAAGGATGAGTCCAGGATCAAAAGTCAAATGGAGGGGCAGGGAAGAACAGAAATACCACAAAAACCTGGAAAAGGACCTGTGATCTATTTTGTTATATATACACACATTATTGAGGTTCAGCTCAACAAGAAAATCTCATTAGTTAATTCTGCGCCTTAATTTCTAGGGAGTTAGCTGTTGTTTAAGCACAAAAAAATTGCCCGAGAGAAACATGGTTAATTAAGTTGCCTATGGAAACCAAAGGTTTGGGGATTTTCTTTTTAATTTGGGAAGGTGGCTGGAAAAATTGTGTAGGATCTGCTCTTGCCAGTGTCCTTAGCCATGAGTCCCCATGAATGAAGATACTGTTACCCAAATGATATTAATTAACAGAAGAAACCCAGGCCATTGCCACAAAAAAGAAAACGCATGAGAAAAAAAAACAAGTAGGCGATACCACGTATTATAAAAAGCTAGAGCTGGCAATGCTCCTTTACTATGCACTACTAGTTTGTTTGTCCTGATTATAGGCAGTTTCAATCTCTCTTTAACTACTGCAATTTTTCTAATTTATCTCATGAGTAAATGGAAGAAATAATGAATATCAAATACTCAAGCTTTTAAGAAGCTAAATATTCCTCTTTAAAAACAAAGACAGGGAAAAAAAAAGGGAATGACATTTTTAAGGAGAGTATAAACACAATACGGTCATTTTCATATGGCTGTCCATAGCAATTACATGGATGAAAATGGTACTTACGTGAACTAGTAGAATGTAAAGCACTTCATTTTTTTCCCCTCATTTCCTTCCTATAATAGTACTTTAAAACAAAAAGCGTTGTGTTTCATTATGAATCTTTGCCTTCAGATGGAGAAAGCACCTTTATTTTGGCAACGCAGCGCATATAATACAAGAAGCACATGACAGAGGCCACACTAACATCCATGAAAAAAGTTTTTTTTCTTATTTTCCTGTCTTCTTTCATATTGCAGTTTCATTGATTTACTCACTGAATTTTTTAAGATTAAGAACACATGCAGTTAGGGGAGTCCAACACTGTCTACTGCGATGAATTACTGGAATAATAAATTTGTATTAAAGAAGAAAAAGACATGAACCTTCTGCAAGAAAAACATCTGTCATTTAGAAAGAACAGAAAGGGACAGGCTCTTTTACATTCTACTGACATTTGTCAGTCTTTCAATCTGTGAAAGATTTTATTAACTAATAACTTTTTAAAAATAAAAAACATTTAGCAGAAGAGCACAAAGCATCTCTTGAGCTACTTCACAGAACTATGACTACAGGCAAAAAATCTACCATCAACTGAGGAATGCAGTAATTTGATTATTCACTTGACAACGCCCTAACGGTATTATTCCCAAGTTTTCTTAGACAATTTTTCAAAATAATATGTTACAGCTTTTAACTTTAACAGTCAGTGCCAAGTTTAGAATATGAATTCCAAAATCCCCACTAGAAAAATGGGTTTACTTTTGGTATTTCTGGCAGTACTTAATTGCAAGTCTTGGAATCCAGTTTCAATTCTCACATATCTCCAATTCCTTTCTTGTGAGCTTCCATCGGGTAATAACTGACAAAGTAAGATTGTCTACCTAGAGATCAATGGAAAAAACTGTTTTTCAAGAGGAGGCAAAGTATGCAGATCACTGAAATGGCACTGAGTTGAAGAGAAAAATATTTTATTGTCAGTTCGGAGAAGTTTCAGACCTAAGTTTTTTTTCCAACTCAGTTTCAAATGACTACAGGTAAGAAGAATACGTTTCACCAATAGTTGTATTTTCAAGATAGAAAATGCTTAAAACATTTTAGATTCCATGTGGATCATATACAAAGTACTTTTCAATCCGAGTTTAAGATTTCTTTTCCCCCATTAAAGTTACACACATGCAATGAAACAGGCCTTGTAATTGTGTGAAATTTATACAGTAACAAGTTTTGAATTGTCAAAGAAAAAAAAGTCATATTTGGAGAAGTGAAAGGAATAGGCAGAATGAAGAACATTAAGTGAAAATTTGGATGAAAGCTACTGGTTTGGAAGGTAAAGAACTAATAGGATAAAAATGCAAGTACAAGCCAATCAGCATTTGATAAGCCAAGTGAGAAGAAAAAGAAATTAGTTACCACCTGTACTATTTATATTCCAGTCTTCCTGCATGTGATAGACCAAAGGGAAATGCTTAAAAGGAACAATTTAAACCAGGAGACCTTTCATGGGTATTTATGTGCAGAGTTTTTTCCAAAGACTGGGGCAGACAGGGCTTTCACAGGGGATGAAGGCCAGTGCTATAAACCACCAAAAGGCAGTCTCCCTTTACAGCACATGGCATTATTTGTAAAATGTATACCAGCTGTAAAGGGTCTTGAAAGAACCCCTGGTTTATTTTCTTCAAGCTGTAACAGCTCTAATGTAATTGATATATCATCAGTTAAAATATGTAATATCAAAGTGCAAGTTATTTACAATGGATGCCTTAAAAAAGCCTTGTCCTTAGAGCTTAAGTCTCTAAATGTCTCACAAAGGACCAGGTTCTTGTTGAATAGGTATACATTTAAAAAAAAAAAAAAGACAAAAAACCACCCATCATTTGTTACAGAGGATGACAAAGCACAACAGGAGAGTTACTCAGATCTTCATTACACCCCAAATCCATGCAGGTACATATGCTCTTTCTCCAGTTCAACAAACAGATTGTTATTATAATATTTCTCATATATTTTTGGACTTCCAGCATAAACAGCCTTCTAAAAGATACAGCAGTAGGAACACTCAACACATTAGTTAGAATTTATGGTGTTTGAATTCCGTGATAAAATGAGTGACAGACTGCTCATTCCCTCAGAGGAAGCCAATTTCTTCCCTCTAACCATCAACATCTTTCATATTCTCAGCTTTGATAAGATCAATGGTTGCAGCTAAATTAATAGAAAGTTGGTTTTTAGTCTGAAGTCCTTTAAATACTCTCAACTCTTTAGAAATAAGCATCCTCTATGGTCTCAGGAAATTCAAACTATCAATGTGGAATAACCTGCATCTCAGTATCTGCAAGGCAGAAGTATCCCTGGTATGTTATTATTTACAACCATTCTTTCAAAATAAAGTTAAAAGGTTCAATATTTCAAGGCAATTCACTATGTACATCAACAGTGCCTGTATTGAGAAATATTTTCCAAATTACAGTACAGATTTGGGGTCTCAGAAAATGCTAGCAAAAACAAGAAATACTTTAATCAAAAGAAAAAAGTGAAACATGGCAACAGACCTAGTAAGAAAGACACACTCATGTTTAGGTAAGTTTATAGACACAGAGAACTTCACACCATCATTATAAAGGTGTTCAGTTCTCTGCTATTAAATTTCCTTCAGATTTCAGTGACAATGTAGGGCACCGAGTTAATCTTTGATTACATTCTAACAGTAATTCCTTATAAGACTCCTGGACAGGTTTCCCTCATTCTGGAGATCTCATGCCCCCAGGTATACTGACAGCACACAGAGCATATGTGATCTTTTCAGCTGCTGAACAGCAATGACAGGTGATTAGTGAATTTTAATTTGCTTAAAACCACTCTCTACCCCTCAGGGCCCCTAAATAAATCTATCGGAAGCTTAACACGGACACTAACCTGAAAGGACTTGGAGAATCACAAGTCCTAAACTCTGACCCCAGCTTCCCAGCAGACTTCAGTAACCACCAGTAACTCACTCCACCTCAGGGACAAAGCTTAAAAATTAGTTTGTGCTTTGTAATTTAGCATGTCAAGTGGTATGGCCCTAAACATGCTCTCCTCAGTACCAAAATACCGTCTTTATATTCTATCTAATATAACAGCAAAGTTGACCATTTTATGAGATCAATCAATATCAATGAGAATTTTTCCCCTTCAATTTCCTCTGCAAAGTATTATTTCCACTCAGACTGACAACAGATCTCAGTTCCACTCACTTATTCTTGAACATAACTTACCCATATACCCCAACAAGTATTTTTGGAACAGTAACAATTTCACCAAACTCTCAATGCAGCCTCTTACATCAATAGATCTTAAAGCACTTTATAAGAGAATTTGCCCAACTTTAGCAGAGCACAGAGCGGTGAAGGGCTCAGTATCCACTGAAGCAGCAGAACTGAGTTTCTCAGCTCCTATTCAAACTATTAAAGAAAGGGAAAGTTTTTTAACTCTGGTGAAAAAGGAATTTGAACTCCAGATATTTTGGGCACTCTTCATAACGTAATGAACTTTTATCAATGGCGGACATTCTTCTGAGTTAGAAGGGCCATTTGCTTTATTCAGATAAGAAGTATCTTGGTAGGATGTGCTGAAGCTCTCAGCGTAGGACTAATCAGCTAATCTCTGACTCGCCATCTGCTCCCAAAAGACAGGAGACTATCATCTGGAAACACGGTTAGTAAACAAAATAGTTATGTGAGAAGGTCTCGGGTCATGCAACCAGGGAAGATCAGTGGTATTGGCCTGAATCCGGACACCGTGCTGGGAGGAAACAACAACTCTAAGCTATATTAGTTTAACTACACTTGAGTCTACCAGCACAAGATACAAATAAGCAAGGACACCATCAACCCATTCTTCTGAACCAAAGCCTCAGTCTGATACTGCCAATATCTTGCAATTTTAATAGTTAACCTTCTTTCTCCCTTTTGTATTTTGAAGTGTACTTGTTGCTCATGAACATGTGGTAAATCGTGGCATGCACGTCTGAACACCTAACCCAAAAAGGTCTCAAATCACCATACACAGAGAGATTGAAAAATTAGTAATTACAGTAAAAACAACAACAAAAACCCAAGCCATTATGTCTTAGAACTGAGACTTTAGGGAGAGTAAGTGTTAACTGTGAAACATATTCTAACTACAAAAACAAAGGACACAGCTGTTGCTGTAAAGCAGGTTTTGCTCACTGCATTTCCAGAACTAAGTATTTGTGAAGATGATCTCTCTTATGTAGTTTCACACCACTTTTTTTTTTTTTTTTTTAACTTACTTATTCCTACTGTAGCATGACTGTAACGATTGCATTGCCCAATTCTAGTTTGGATATGATTACAAGTTTCAGCAGTTACTTTGATGGACTCATTTGTGTTAACTGGTAGCATAATCGTAAAAACAAAAAACAACTTATTTTTCTTGAACCAAGGTTCCCAAATCTTCAAAAGATCAGAAGTAATCTCAATTTATAAATCTTTAAGGTGCTTGGGCCTGCCACCAAGTGCTAATTATTCATAGTACCTTCAGACTCCAAGCTTGTAAAATTCTAAATGCAATACAGAGCAAAAATGGAGAAAAGCCTACACATGGAAAGAGAACATCAAAGAGCTGTGAAGCAAACCCTCTACGAGCTCACTAGAATGCTATAAAGCTATGATGGAAGAAAACACTTTGGGGAGTCTGTAGAACTATCTGTGCTTTTATCCAGCTACAGGATTATTTAAAAAATAAACTTCATTGCCCACGCCACTGAAAAATTCAGACCCTTGGAAGGGGTGCTGAACAGCATTCTTCTGCTGAGGGCAGCCAGTGAGCACCTGTACCTAAAGACAACTTGGGAGGATGTGTCAGTCTCAGATCTGGCTGGAAAAGTGACGTTTCTGAAGGTCAGTTCAGAAACCCTCCAAATCCAAGGAATGATGGGGTCACATGGGAGATACCTTGATTAATCTAGCTCAATTCCGCCAGAGATCTTGGCATCAGAAAAGACACCTTGGTGTCTTGTCCTGTGATGCTCTACAACTTCTTTTGCTGCCAGCACATGGGCAAAGAAACTACTATGATCAGATCCCCTGACATTTATGTCCTTTACTGACTAACAGTGACTAAGAAACAGCTTGAGAACAGTGATCTGCCAGCATATTTCACAGTCCTGAGAAGTGTTCTGTTGTTGAATAAATGTTGATGTATTACTCCACAGGCACGCTGTGTTCTGACCAAGGGTTAAACCAACCAAAGGTTGTTAGAGTCTCTGTAGATACCTGTAAAGTTATTGCACTTGACTTTGGCAAGAGTGATCCTTAAGATAAATGCAAAAGGAGGTGGACCAGTGTAAACCCCTAACAGGCTTCTCTTAAGTCTCCAATATTTATGCAAAAAGGAAGAAATCTGACACCAGTAGCAGTGAAAGAGGGAAGTCTCTTTGGAAATATTTCAGAGGGTCCTTCAGGTACCAATAACTACGACAGGACTTTGTGTGGTTTTACACAAAACTCCACAACTTATTATATAGCTATAATTCCAATTACAAGTTACTGATCACTTTTTTATTTGTTGACTTTTCATCTTCAGAAGGAATAGGAAAAATAATCAAAGGAGCCGTGGATTAATCTTTTGTAATCTTCAGACATAGGCTTGTCCCAAGTGAGGCTGTCATCTCAGTGGCAATGTATATAAGACAAGGACTTCAAGTTCATCCGTACTATCATCAAACATTTGACAAATATCTTTAGCATTATGAAAAGGCCAAATAAGGGTGGCGTGTAATGGCAGTTAGAACCTCTTACTGGGTATTTCAAATACCTTCTATACAAAATCAGAGTCCAGAAGATAGAGACCATTTAACAGCAGCATTGATTTATGGTTTGACTTACCAAGGCAAAAATCAACCTCAACTTTTCCTTGTAAATTAATATGTCCAATTACATCAGTTCCAACAAAACCCCTCAGCAGAATACTGCAGAAACATATTTTGCAAAAATAAAGTGATTTCTGCAGTGTTGAAGCATCCTTAATATTCTAACAAAGCACACAAAGCAGACCCTGAAAGGGAATGAGAAACAGATAACACATGCCACCTTTGTATTTTTCAGGCCCCAGCCACAGATCAAGTCCTCCTGGACTTTAATCAGTCCTCTTAGAGGACTAATGAGGAAGGAGACACAGTAGATACAGATTAATTCCTTCTCTGAAACCGTTGGCTATTTTAGGTGGTTCAAATTTCCTTATATTAAATACATGCTGATCATCACAATTGTGCTCAAACTTTGAAAACTATTCTGCTTTAAAGCCGGATTACAGGACTCCTAAAGGTCCTCACCATGTCCAGTTAGAAAAAGTTGCATCGGAAACTTGAAGCAGGGGAACGTTCTCAGTTGTAACTGCTATCACACTAGAAGTATCTGCTATCAAATGCCAAGCACATCTCCTTGTGTTCATGATCCCCCATATGACTAAAGCCATATCTTCAGCATGAGGGCCTATTTAGAAACCTAATTTTAGATGCTGTAAAGTTACTAAATTTACCTTCAGTAATGAAGGCCAATTTGGTCCTTATTTTGGGAAAAGCTCTCTTTAAATTTAGATTTAGGAGCTCAATGCAAATAATTGTCCTTTGTTAAGAAGTTCCAGTAACTGCCAATTCTCTTTTGCATGCTGATACAGAAAAAGTCTTCCAATCAGTCATCCTTCTCAACTTCCTTGTCTTTTGATATGTCCTTTTGCTGACTGTCTTGGACAGTCACCCACTGCACTGACAATTGATGACCATAAGGCTAAATACATGTAAAACTGCTTGAAGCCCTCAACGCGTTTAGTAGCAATCATCTGCTGTTTTCGATGTGGATGCCAAAAAAACCCAAGCATTGAGAAAGAAAATTAGCTGGCTTTGAAATTCCTTCATTGCTTCATAGCACAATATGTCCAGGAACTTGTACACATCATGAGCATCTCTAGTGTGTTAATGGCTGTTCCCAGCAAGTCCTGCGTCCGCCCCAGATGAGACAGAAACAAGAGCCTTATCAGAAGAGGACAATGGATGGTTCCTGGCAAAGGTGTTACTTTGTATTCAGCTCGCAAAGAAACAGCCCAAATAGTTTTAAAGCTTTCACAATAGGAACTGAGGGAGGAAAAAAAAAAAAAAAAGAAAAAAGTACAGTTCTGCATTGGGATACAGATGCTGGCCCATTGGTGTAACACAGTTATCCCCATGCTGCCAAATTAAATCAAGCTTACATGCACACAGAAAGGGCAGATATCCAATTCAGTCTTAAATTTTCTTAGAGGAGACAATTAAAGGAGCATTTGCTTTTAGCTTCTTTATTTAGTCCTATAAAACTCTGCCCTCTACTTTCCATCCCAACAAATTCTGGTTGAGTAAGGTACAAAAAAGTGCCTTGGGCAGAGCCACAAAGCAAATGAAGTCTCCTTCCCCAAGAGGCACAGTTACAGCACCTATTGGGTCAGCTAATACTATGGCTTGTGAAAACCAAAAGTGTCCTGTGTACCAGAATAATTACTATCACTAGCAGAAGGAAAGAGACAAGGAGAAGATTGGTAAAATGGATGGGCTGTAGAAAGCAGAACAGACCCAGGGGTACTCTGAAGTCCTACAGGGCTCTGATGTAAGCAAGCTAGCATGGCTGATCAGATAAACCATCTGACTTGCCCAGAAATGGATTAAACTCAACACGTACACTGCACAACACACGTAATCATGTTCTCTGTATCTGGATTTTCAAGCAGGAATAAGCAAGCTTGATCCTGGATTCCCTCCCATTTTTTCCCAAACAACCGGTTAAAAATTTTCAAGATTATCTTGTACAAAGTACTTAGGCAAGCACTCAAACAACTCTGTTGCAGTCTGTAATGGAACAATATATGCTTCCTATATAGTCTAAAATTTTTTTTCCCAAAATCCCAAATCTGAAGGTATGTTTTTAGGATTACATTTTACAATTTAAAATTCCTTCTAGTCTCTTTCCTGCAGCTTCAAGACCAGCAGTCAGCTTAATGAAGTTCCATTAAAACTGCCCTATTTCATGGTGGCAACTAACTACCATCACTCCCATCAGAGCTGAACAAGATGTACTTCAGAGTTGTCATCGTCTCTGCTGTATGTTTAAGCACTTATACTGGGTAGAGCAGCAAAAAAGGAGCCACTTCTCTGAAGACAACTCGGCTTCTATGTAAGTGGCACAATTTCAAACAGTTTCCAAAATCCCAGTTATTTTTCCTTAAGTGAAATACTTTTCCTCATTCTTTAGTGAAAGGTAAGCTTCCGTTTAAGACTAATTCACTCTCCATTAGTGGGAGCACCACTCACACAGTGCTGACTCTCTCTTGTGGCAACATGATGGACCCCCACAGGCAGACATTACAGCCCTACCACCAGGACAGCACAAGCAAGCCAGGATGCAGACGGACAGAATGTCAGCCATTCTGCATTGCCCCATTACCTTATTCCCTTTTCCCACCCACCTTCTTTTTCTTTTTTAAAGCTTGAGAAACAAACTCAGGTCTCACTTAACTGCTGGGTAACCTGAAGCCAGATCACACATAAGAACAGTTACCCTGGGGCAGATGATGCACACAAAGTTCAAATTTCACCTCATTCAGGGATAATTTTTTTTCTTACTCCCAGTCATTGTTTTGCTCTTTTGTAATCACAATTTTAACCTGCAAAAATGTTTATTACCTTAAATTCACCAGGTAGTCAAAATTTCCATGAATTCTAACTGTTTTAGCATGCAAGGAATACAGAATCAGCTTGCATTGATTCTAACGTAATTCAGACACACAAATAATACTGTTTCAGCAGGTACCTGTTTCCTTTCTATCAATGATGTTAATCCCCTTCATTCCATATTTTGGCTCAAAGTCTTACACTAATCTGTTTTACCTACCTTGTTCACTTCTCTTACAGGTATTTTCCTTTCAGTGCCTTATCAAAGCAAGGAAGAACTATTTAAATACTCCTGCATCCCATCCTCTGACAAGTTTTCTGATCATTGCATTAGATCTTCTTCTGCGCATAATTTCACGCCTATGCTCCAGCAATGACAGAGTCAAGCTTCAATTCAAACACCATTTTCAAGTAGCTGCTGATAGTATAGTACACAGCACTTAGCAGTCTGCATAGCTAAACAGCTTCAAACTGTGGTTAGCGTCATGTTTTACTTCTCAATCACACTGATCCTGTTTTACACATGCTAATTACTTTTTTTTTTTAGATATGCATAAAAAAATCAAGCATGATTCTTTCTTTCTGCCAAGGCAGACAATTCTGATTTGAAAACAAAAGAGAACAATTCTTGTTTCATTAGTTAACTTTTCATAACTTCATCCCTATTCCGACTACAGTAAGATTATAAATGCGTTTTGGACAAGCAGATTATTATTGAGCTTACATCTCTTAATTATGTTTTTCTTTTCATATACACAGCTTTGGTCTAGTTCTTTGCTATGAAAATTACAGATTTGCTTGCACTTCAAACTGAAGAAACATGCATTTACTTCCATGGGAGATTTTTTTTTTTTTAATGTAATTCAGCATTTGAAACATAAGCCCTTCGGTGCTGACAAATACACCCCCAAAAATTAACTACAGAATTTCTAAAGGCATTTTCAAACCCACTAATCCTCCATTTTCTCCTACTTTCTATCCTAACCATCCATATAATATCCCAATCCCTACTTCTATTGTATCTGTGAACTGTAGCTCTACAGTCTAAGAAACAGTAAAACCAGAAAGTAAATTCCTTCTGCACAGATAGCTGAAGAATAGTAACACTTCATTTTTTTTGCTTTGAGTTCATTCAGCCTTTAATTATAAAATGCCCCCAATCATTGGAGTTTTAGTCAGTTTTTGGTTCATTATATATGAATCACATCATACAGACAGTATACTGTAATTTCACACAAGGAAACAGATACTTCTTCTAAGTTCTTCCTTGTAACAAAAGCAACGCTCTCAAAACAGTGACTTCAACTGAATTCTTTAATAGGTATCAAACTACCACAGGACTACAAGAATTCAAGTTGTTCTTAACCGGAGCCCTTAAAGCAGAGACTGAAAAAATCAAGATTTATCCACCATCAGTAAAAACTACACATGCCTCCCTGTAGGTAAGTAGGAAACACTGGCAGTTTATGCAATTAAAATTTGCATATAGGTACTTACAAAAGTGTCAACAAGATGAGCCATATTCATCATCAGTACCTACAGTGAGTACTTTTTCTAGTTATTACATAGTTTTATAAACACGTAACAATGCTAAAACACCTAGTGTAAAGTTTTCAGACATGCTCACTGCTACCCATGGCTCTACTTGAACTGGTTCCCTTTGAAATTTCTGCTTTGAGCTGAGTGGTCATTCAAAACTTCCCTGCAAAACCCTGCCATTTTAAGGCTCCTATACATACAGCAGGATGGGGGTAAAGAAACATGCACTTATCTATGAGTCTTAGAAACTCTGTTCAAGGGATTACATTGAAGATACATTAATTGGGATGCTGCTCTTTTACTTAAGAAATAAATATGGTGAGCTGAGTTACGGTGATGAATTTCCAAAATTTGGAGAGTTTGTCTCATGAGGTCACAGCTAATACATCCATCGGACTGGAAAAGTCTAGACTACCACAGAGAGCAAGAGGGAAGCAGATGATTGTGGCTTTGCCACACTGTTGGTGTCCATACATGAGAATGAGGAGAATTTCATACATGCACAGCTTTGGCAAGCAATGCTAGCTAAATGTGCAAAATCTGTGAGAACAGGGCACATGTTTACTTACATGACATCAGTAGAAAGAAACATCACAACTTGAAACATCTTTACAGCAGAAATTAGATCAATGGCAAGAACTGTTACCAAAGAAATGGTTCCTGTGTTACACAGCCACAAGTTTCCATCGCTCCAATAGACAAATTTTTACTTCTTCACAACTGATACTGTGAAGGCAGAAGACTACCGACTTGAAATTTTTTTTTTTTTTTTTTTTTTTAAGACTTCCTATCATCTTCTAGGGGCATGAAGTATAAAACAGGGTCTACCAGCTAGTACATGTTGACTTCAAAAGCCTTTGGATCACAATAAATGTTTACTGTCCCCACCCCACACCCCAAGCTGTTTAGACAGACCCAGACTTAAGACAAGACCGCAGCACAAAAAACCCCACACATGTAGTATATGCATTTCTTCTCTGCATGCCTCTCCTATTCATACCAATCTCTCCAGATTGCTCCATTCTGCACAAGGTAGAAAACTTCTGGCCCCAATGCAAAAAGTTCAAGGTAGCTAGCCAATTTCGTCTACAAACTCAGTTCTTTATAGGTCCCTCCAGCAAGAGCCAGCTGCTTTAATCCAGATTAGTACAATATATGTTGGACACAGCAGACCACTTACACACAAACTAGAATTTTGCCTCCAGGAAAAAAAACATGTTTCATTATACCTTTCCTCCATCCAAAGAACATACAAACATCCATTACACTGAGAGACAGCAAATGTGTAAGTTGCTTCTCCTACACCTCACTAGAATCTGCCTTCACCACAAAGGTGACAATACTAAGATATAACAGACAATGAGACTGACTCCCAGTTGATCTCACTAATTTAGCCTGGGGCAACTTCATCCACCCAGAATGTGGAAATCATTTTTACTTAGGGGGAGTACCCCCCTGTAGCAGATTAGATTGTGTGTAATTTTACAGTTTTAGGATTCTATAGCAGTATGATGCCTCCAGCACTGTCCCTACATCAACACCAGCAGGGGAGAAAGCGTGCGCTGGCTGAGCAAGGAAGGCAGAGACAGGAGCTTTTTTTGTTTTTAGAAGTCTCCTCTGAAGGAAATCAAGGATTATACAGAAGAGTGAGGAGGAAACACACCACAAACCACCCACCCTGCAACACCTTAAAGTACACATATGCGTGTGTTTGAACACAAAAGGGAAAAGGTTAATTCTGTCTGTTCACAGTCTGGCAGGAGGAAAGCTCAAGGTTCCTTATCCATCCTGTTGTTCTCCATTATTTTATCTGCATCATCCAATTTGGTTCCCATGCACAGTGGTTTTCTAAGTGAAGAGGAAGATGACAAAAAACGCCAAGATATTGTGGAAGTTTTTAAACCTATGGAAAATTACTTTGGCCTTTTAAATTTATGTGCATGTTCAATAAAAATTACTTCTCTTAAAAACTGACTCTGATGTCACAGAAGCCCACATAACTGGCCTTTACTTTCATCTATAGGAAGTGACTTTAGAAGATCTCCATAAATGTCTGAATTAATTCATGCAAAGGGTATTTTTTGTTTCTTTATAAGGATTTAAAATACCTGCATAACGGTTCAATGAAGAAAAGCATTTTCTGGACCATGGACTTGAGAAGAAATTTATTTCCACCGAACCTGAAGGAACTGAAATATGCGTGCTTCTCTGAATGTCAGCTAAGACCTGCAAAACAGTTGAGGGGGGAAAATAAAACAAGGCTTCACTCCATACATACATAAAACATGTATAACTTTCTTGTGTAACATATCTGTTCAGACTTTGGTACATGCTGATATGGTCAGAAATTTGCCTGCCCTACCGTAAAGAAACACCCAGGAAATACCCTGCACAGCAATTATTAAAAATAACTAAGTTAGTGGTAATTATCATTAAAATTAAAAATATATCTAGATCAGTAACTTTACTCAGATGCAGTCGTGCCATTTATGTTTTTTCTCTAAAAGGCACAGAGGAACTTCAGCAACCGAAAATGACTTCTCAGGTGGAATGTGCTTGCTTAGTTTTGTACAGCAGTGTCAGTAAGGGAACTATAACCAGGTTTTCCTCTCCTCAAAGGTGAGGATAGAAAGTAGAAAACAGAAAGCACTTCAGAGCAAAAAGCCTTCTTGGGCTACGATGCACAGGAGGAATGTCAAATGACACAATCTCCATGAGGTCTCAAGAATGAGCATCACGTGGCAGCTTGCAAAGACTCTGCGAGTATGCTCCAGAAAAGCATTTTCACAGAAAGAAAACCTTAATCAAGTCATTTATTAGCCTACAAGAACTACACAACCAGACTTCAGACACATGTCTGAAAGTACTCTGGGTGAGAACATGTATTTTTAGACGATTTCTCAGTGCATTTTTGTTGAAGATTTGTCTCAATACTGAACGCATTTACACTTTTTACTACATGTGCTGTGCCCCCGTGATCAGAAACAGGGCTGCACAGCCGAAGTTACATTCCCACAAAAGGTTTAACAGGCAGTAGTACGTACGTAAAAGAGAAAGGGACTGCATTGCTGTGGCACTGCTATCTTGAATGAATAGTTATTAAGGTCTGGAGGGGGAAAAAGGGAAGGAAAAAGAAGCTCTGTTTTGGCCTTGACTACACAAACCTACCTAGTTAAGAGTAAAAACCAAAACCCCAAGTGAAAATTTAAAAGCGCCCTCCGACACAAAGTCAGTCTGTTGAGACTAGCATCAACAATTTTGTTACTGTCTGCTAAAATTTGCATCTGTGGCAACAGCAATGATTTCCTCCTTCCTTTATACCAGGTAAAATGAATTAGATGGTGTGCTGATCTTCCACATACGATGCAATGCTGAGTCTAAATTTGGATGAACCAAGTGAGTAAGAAAGCTGCCCAGAGTCCAAGAAGGAGGTTACCACGTTGCTCTAAATTACTTACAATTTTCTACCCATAAATAACCGGCCTTTTAATGATCTCTGTTCTGCATGCACAAAAGAAAGAAATGAAACTCATAACCTGAAAATAGTCCAAAAAATTCAATTGTTCCATTCTGGGGTTTTTTTGCTTTTTGTTTTTTTTTTTTTTGTTTGTTTTTTTTTTCCCCACAGCTGTAGCCCGCAGATGGGTTTCCCATTCCATGTATCTGTCAGTTAATGTTAATTCCTGAGGTCATAAAAATAGCTTTCTGCTCAAGTGCTTGTGGCTTGTGTGCTATTCCACCCAAGTGAACAGTTTAGGACAACATCCCAATTTGGGATAAAAAGGCAGATGACTCTAAATAGGAGTGAGTTCCAGTCAGCCAGAACAAAACAGGAATCCAGTGAGAACAACTGGAACCCAATTATGTTCCGTCTCGCCCAAATTTTTAGGGATCAAGCTAACTCCAAACACACACATACACACATATATATCTATATCTCAATTTGAAGGGGCCATGGTGAAGTCCCTAATTATGCGTTGTCACAGTAAAAGCAACCTTCCTGATTGGCTTCATCTATCTTGTTTTTTGACAAGCTAATTATTTTTACTTGCTCCTGGAAAAGAAGTTTGTGGACTGATTCTATGAAGATAAGTACACACATATTCTGCACCCACCACATGCTAGTAAATCACTTACAGACTTTTATTACAGCTTATTGATTCAGCCTGTAACTGCTATATTAGAAAGTCCTCAAGTCAGAGTTGCAACAGAAGAGGTTTGTTTGGGTTTTTTTGAAACAGTTAATTTTTTTCATGCCAGGCTGTAGGCAGCTGAAACTCTTCTCCAAAACAAGGTTATATATGATAAAGAGTTTCAACTGAAGACTGCAAGAGATTTTGCCTGACATTTCAAAAATGAAATACTTCCAGTTTTAAGGGGCATCACTTATCAGGCTGCAGTACACCCTTCCACTTCGTCTTCCACGATGGACACAGTAACATTGAATAAGAGCAGGAAAAAAACCACCAAAAACAAACCCCCAACTTTCCATCTATTCTGAAGATATAAAAAAAAAGGCACCTAAACCTCTTACTGGGATCTCACTACAAGCACTAAAGATACTGGAGAATCTTATTCATAAAGTAATCTGCCCTCTCTCCCATCCCATCTTTTATTCCCTGCCCCCCCCGCTTTGAAAACAAGTGCTTCCAAGTCTTTTGAGGCTCTTTTGCCCAGGTGAGCACACTGGCTACAAAGCTCCTTCAGAATTGGTCCATCTTTCTCTGTACAGAATCTCACATTCCTCATATGATTCCTGACCATGTCTTGACCCTCAAAGCCATATACAAGTTCCCCGCCCCCCCGTATTTTGTCAATGAAAGATTCATAACAGAAACCTCAACTTGCTGAGAATGTCTGAGCCCTTCCTGCACAGCTGGTCCTCTGTTGGGCAGCACCACAGTGATTTGGCTGGAATAAAAAAGGATGAAGATAGCCCTTGCTCTCCTCTGATGACAACCATTATCACACAGTTGATGTTTCACTAGCAGCAGAATTTTTTTTTTTTCTTTAATTCCACAATTCCACAGCAGTGTGACTTGCTACAGGGGAATTGAGCAGCACCACAAGAGTAAAAGGATGATGTGGGAAAAGAAAGCATGGCATAATTGTACTCTTCTTTCCCAACAGTAATAAAATATTAATTAAGCATCTTGCCTTTTAAAAAAAAAAAAATTCCAAATATAGAAGGTCATTTACAAGAACAAAACTTTTAAAGAATTTTCATGACATCCCCTGCTGTTTTAATTAGGAGAGTTTGAGAAAAAATTACAAAACTTGATACTGTTACTATGGAGTTAACTATCCCTGGAGGACTTCCCACAGACATTTTGTTAAATTAGCCAAGCTAGCAGTAATATAATATTTCAAGGGGTTTTGGGAAGCAAACCTGCCATTTGCTACCTGTTTCAGCCATCTTTCCTTGCATTAGCTTATGGATATTAACTATGCCAAACAAGAACCCTAGGAAATCCACCCAAAGGGAGGGTATTCCTCAGGAAAATATTCTGAAATATTACTGCTAATTATTTGAGTTACATACTCAGAGTGCCTCATGTTTTTAAACATTATTCTTATTTGCATTCAAACACTGTTTACTTAACAATTAACTAGGCAAAACTGTATGTTGTGTTGCATCACAGAAGTCTTTTCTGTATGCAGGAGCAGTCTCTTTCTGCCACAGTTTACAGCAATACAGCTCAGTATATAAAGCAAGTGCAAGTTCAAAAAACTCGCATGCATCTTCTCGTGGAGAAACGCAAGGTAAGTGAAAGATGCTTTTTCTTTTTTTCTCTAAAATAAATCATCAACGTTTTCGAACTGCCAAGTCGCAGTTTCATAACAGGGTACTTCTGAGCCAAAAAAAAGCCATGTTCAAAAGGATACATTAAGCCCACAAAAATCCTTAAACAAAAAATAGAATCTAAAGCCAGAATCTCAAGTAGCAACCTCATGTATTACCAAGCTTTTATTTCAATCAATGCAATGCCACTCTTCAACAACATACAATGAAGTTGAGAAATGCACACAAAACTTGATTTCACTGTCTTCATATAACAGCTACTACGTACACAAAAAACCCTAGGAGGTTGTGGGGTTTTGTCAACCTCTCCCACCATTAATTCCCATTTCCACCTTGTTTTTTGTTTTGTGGGGTTTTTTAGTTTTGTCTTCCTAACCAAGTGGTGTCATTTTCTAAATTATAGTGCAAACAGAAGACTTGACTGCAGCATCCTGCTAGGACCAATGCACCAGCCTCAAGGAAAGCTCTCTGCTTTTGCTACTGAAGTGCATACCACTGAAAAGTCATTTCACCCTGCTTGGCCTGAAGAGATCTGAGCACTTCCCCCCCCCTCGATTACATTAGTGGGAAGAATATCAAAGGGAAAAATTATTAACCAAATCCTGTGAAGAGTACTAATGCAAACACATTCACGCTCACATTTTACTTCCAGTACAGCGTATTTAAAAAAAAAAAAAACAACCCACCACAAAAAAAAAAACCACCCCAAAACAACAAACAAAACAAAACCAAAAAACCCCAAGAAAACCAGTACATTTGTGACTCACTAAGAAGAGTATACAACTAAGATGATTTGAAACACAGACTGCAGTTGCCTTGCTGCCAGTATCAGATGGTAGCTACATATGTCTTTGCCTACTGTGCATCTCTAATTATCCTGGGAAAACGGTAACGATGCCAATCAACACTGGCTGGCCAGTAGAGAACCGGTAAAGCCTACGCTTCCAGCAGTAATTCCCTTGAGACCACTTGTGTGCTATCTCTCCACACAGGAAGCATTTATGAACCATTTCACTCAACAGAAGGATTTCTGAAAATCATAGCTGATACAAAACCACTAAAAGAGAAATTACTGCAGTGACTGAACCAGCTACTGCATAATTTCTCACTTAAGAAAAGAAAAAAACTTCATTAAACTTCTGCTATTTAGGTCACTGTTTCTAAGAGGAGAAAAAACCTGAGATCTTAGATGCCATGTAAATTGATCCAAATGAAGATGATGCAAGCAGACCTGAGCAAAGTTTTACTATCAGCTAGTTCCATTGTTGTAACTCTGGAGACTGAAATTCATTATTTTTAGTTCTCATCACCTCTGCTGTATCCTGTCTTGCTAAAATCTGTAAGACATATTCAAGTGAAAAATACATAATTCATCTCCATGTTTATTTTATTAACTTACATGGCTTTATCACAGTATTCCCCATGCTCAAAAAGTGGTTTTTTTCTTTTTAATTTCACAAACCATGAATAATTTCCAGTATGCTGTATTCAGACAGCAAGAGTTGTTCTTTCTGTCCAGCACAATTAGTGCTCTCAAATTTTAGCCTGAGTAAAGACTCAAGGGTTAGGTCCTGTCCTTCTGTCTGCTATAAGCCCTCTATAGCTTCTCCTTGCCAATAGTTAAATCTTAACTTTAAGATGAGGAATATGTTTAAGACCAAGTATCAAAAGGAGAAAGCAAGTCAGGGAAGCTCTGAAAAGCAAGGGGGGGGGGGTAAAAGAGGGGGGTTTTTGTTTTCAAATGACCCTGATACTGTGAGGTTGGGAGGAAGGGGGAGAAGGAGGGAGCTGATGACACTGTTTTGAGTTGTACTTTCTTCCTTTAAGACTCCAAATAAGAACTCCAAATCCAGGATTCCTTGTTCTCAGCAACAATAGATACCCTTTGTCGCTATTTCTAAATTTTCTAAGCTCCAACCTTAACAATAAGCAATGTTAGACACATTTGCACCTGAGTTAAGAGTTACTCTCACATGTCACTTTTCGAAGTTATACACAACACTAAAACTCAAGTAATTTGTTGGGTGGAACATTTGACTAAAATTGATTTAAATCTGGAAATTTGCAATGATATCAGATCAAACCAGAGATCTATCTAGCTTTTTTTCCAGTCTTGCAACAGTGACCAAGAACAGATGGCAAAGGAAGTTAGTAAGACTAAGGCAAGCATGCATTAAAGTTTTCCCAGTGTTCCCTAGACTTCAAAAACCTGCAGCCCAAGTGCTTTGAACGAGGAGGAATATCTGTGTTTAACTGCCTCAATGAATTTACAATTTGTCCATTTGCTTTCATGTGTACATGTAAGTATGACTTCTTTGCACACCCACCACCTCACAGCAGAGCCCTGCAGCACACCTGCATGGGGTGTGAAGAATTACCTCCTTTGGCTATTTTGAACCTTCTAGTTTCATCAGACACCTTCCAGGTCCTCTCTGAAAAGAAACAAATTCTCTACTCACCTTCTCCATGTCACTCATAACATCACAGACCTCTAACACACTCTTGCTCCTCTCCCCCATATTTCTTTTTCAGACTGAAAAGTATAGCCTATTTAATTGTGCTGCACAAACACCATTCTGTATACAGATGATGCCTTTCATCCATCTCTGAATTGCTTCCATTGCTACTGCTACTCTTCTTGAGATTGGAAGGATGATAGCTGTGCAAAGATACAGGCAACGCGTGGATTTATGCGGTCATATAACGTTCCCTTCTGTTTTCTATTCCTTTTCTAATAATTCCCAACCCTTGAGCCAGCTTTTTGACAGCTGCCAAGCACCAATCTGATATGTTCATAGAATTCCCTATTTTAACACAAAGACCTCTCTCCTGAATTATAACAGTCAGTTCAGAGCCCAGATTTCATATGAAAATTAGGATTCTTATGTACATCACTCCACATTTATCTATACTGAATCTCATCTGCCTTTTTATTACCCAGCCACTCAATACTCCAAGGCCCTTTTGTAGCTCTTCGGTTAGCTCTCATCTTTCTTGAATAGTAATCATCAACATACCAGCACTACTTTCTTCCAAGGCAACAAGGAATAGTAGAACACAGGTCTGCCAGTAACTTCCCTGCACTGTGAAACTTGACTCTCTATTTCTAACCTTAGTTTCTCACATTTTATAATCAGCTTTTATCAGTGCAAGAACCTCTGTTCTCATGCCCCTTAGCTCCTTAATAGCCCTAGTCAATCCCTTCAAAGACTTCAATAATTGCATTAGGATCAGCTTCCCACTACAAAATTCACATTGATTCTTTCTTATTTTGCTCCATGTCCATGCATCAGCTGGTTCTAGTCCTTACTAGTTTCAACCAGCTTGCCTAGTACTGACAACATCAACTACCTGTTATCTGTAGTTTCATCCAATATCCCTGAACTACTTTAAGAATAGCCATCTTTTCTCAGTTGTGTCTTTCTTATGTTCCTGTTCCCCTTTTTGATACCGAGTCCAGCTGCTATGGATTCTTGGCTCTAACTCCTACAAATAAGTACAGCATGGTCAATGCAATAAGGGCTCTGGCAGCAACATAAGGAATCACACTCTCCGCATTTCTCAGGGGCAGGTAAAGAGCTGTTTCTCTTGTGGGGTTCCCCAAGCAGCTACTCCTTGCAGCAGCTGTAGCATTTTAGGTTTCCCACCCTATTTCTTAGACTTAAAGACACATCTGTCCGAGTGTCCATTTCATCACATCCTGTTTAAACAGTGTTCTGTTCAAACCTCACTGTTTCCTATTTGAGTTTTACAAGATCTGCCATGCTTTCTTCTACTGAAAAAAGTTTTAAACACACCCCACTCTTGGACAGTGCTTCATCCCAAACTATACTTAGTTCCACCAGGCATTAGTTTTCCAACGCTTTTCTTTTTAAATTACCACTCACTCTCGATGCCTTTTTTAAGCACCAACAGTTAGTTCCACCACTGCTACTTCAACAAAGCCATCTAAACCTGCTATACACGCCTCCCCTGTTTCAGACATTTCCCCCATTCCCCATCTCCTTATATCATTTTTCAACCACTGCTTTTCAATTCTGTGGTCCTGTGCACAACACGTGCAGCACTGCAGAGGACGTTACTACTGAGATCCGAGTTGCGCATGGTTGAGACCCCTCCTCAACAGTCCAAGTCCTAAATCACCGATACACACATGGACCATGACCATTGGCTCATCCCTAGCCCAGGAGTCTGTCCAGACAACCAATGAGGTCTAAAATTTTTCACACTTGCCACAAGTTACCTTGTGATCCCCAAAAATGCAAATAGCCACGCAGCTGACAATCAAGTCCCTGCATTACCACCCTCTCTCTTCCTCTTGGCTGGGAACCCTATCACTGAAGGGGTATTCTTGATGCAAATGAACACGCAGCTATCACTTGATGGAGAGGGCCTATTCACGGGACCATTTCTGCCTTCACTGCGTTGATGATCTCTTGCGCAGTGCTTTTCCACTTCTCAGCAGGTCTATGGCTGCTAGCCTAGAGATGAGATTGTCTAATAGGAGAGCTGTAGAGCAAAGTTAACAGTGCATGGCAGCAGAAGATTGAAGTTCTGAATCAATTTCCTGCATGTCAACTTGGTCAGTTATTTTAACTAAACTTTGCAATTACCAAATAAACACCAGAAAGCAATGAAAGGAACAGACTTAAGACCTTTATACTGTTAATTTCTGTGTCTATCAAACTATAATTTAAAATTAGCAGCTATGTCAAAGATACAGCTGCAGCCATCATTTATCATTGAGAGAATAAAGATGGAGAGAGGGATTGCCCCTTAGAAACGCTCAAACCAGTAAACCATAAGCTGGTCTTAGCACACACACATCTTGGTTTTCTTGCTACAGAGGACTCTATGCACAGATTTTACCCATATCTGCACACTGCTAAACTGGATACAACAATGTCCCCACACTGGCTGATTTTACAAAAGTTAAAATTGCTCCCCATAGCAAAGAAGGGATTCTTTTGCAGCACAGTATACAGGTCTTGACTTCCAGAAGATGCAACTGAGAGTTTCCCTAACTATTTTGGAATTAAAAGTTATCTTTATTCATAAAGACACTGAAGGAAAAGAAGTGGTTACAAGAACAACAAGAAACACAAAGGAAAG
This sequence comes from Haliaeetus leucocephalus, assembly GCF_000737465.1. Lineage (NCBI taxonomy): Eukaryota > Metazoa > Chordata > Aves > Accipitriformes > Accipitridae > Haliaeetus > Haliaeetus leucocephalus. The sequence goes on from NW_010973123.1 coordinate 2,005,713, forward strand.
GGGGTTAAAAGTATGATTTTCGTTATCATTTGTAGATAAATACAGAAAACCTATGTGCACACATACAAGAAATGTTTGCTTCCTGAATATTAACATGCATGTAAAATATGATTTTGATGGGAAAAATATCTTTTAAAATTAAGAAGGATATCCCAAATACCAGTCATGCAAAGTTTTAAGTTATCAGCTCTGGAATTATGTTGCTCCACAACTGTTAATTGCCTGAAGCAAACGAGCTTCAGACCAAACACAGTTGCTAGTGGTGGTGCAAAAAGCCATAGCTGTGAAGTTCCTATTTACCACTTTGCCAGATTATGGTGCCATAACAGGAAGTTGCCATACTTCAGCATCAGGAAGATTACTGGATAATTGAAATAACCTCCACAAGAAAGAAAAGTTTCAAAAGGTAGTGCATCATCCAGTTGCAGTATAATACTGTATGTGTTTATACATATACAGATATAAAATATATAAATTTATGAAATAACTGCATGACTTGATAGCAGCTTTTGAGAACAGCTTTCTGAAGAATAAAACTTGAGACAAAAAAACAAAGAAGAGAAGAGATGCTTATCCTTGGAGGAAAGAGAATATGAGGTAGTGGGGGAGAACAATCAAAATGCTGTACAGAGTTATGGTATGTGATGTCCCCAGACCCTCTAGCTTGGCACAGTTTATTTTATTGTCTCTGCCAATTCATTCCCACACACCCACAGTACATCATGACTTTAAACTTGGCAAACAACTAAACAGTGCAGGCAGATGATTCTCCTTCCAACATATTGTACTGAACAGGGTTGGTTTGGGGGTGTGGGGGGTGTTTGTTTGGTTTTTTTTAAATATTGCATTTCCTCTAGAGAGGATCTTAAATAATATTGTCTTGGAACGTATTTCACAATCTAAAATGTTGTAGATATAAACCAATGATGAGTTATTTTTGCTGCAACCAACTGGCCTCCCACAAAGCATTCAAGATACTGTGACACACACCAACAGATGCAACATCACTTACGATCTTTTGCAAATGAGCACATACAGGCAACTAAACCATTCAGTATCTAAACACCCAACTAGGTTCTAGGAAGATTTTGCAACCCTTTCATACCTTTAAATTCAAATTAGTCTCCCTGTCATAACATCATAGGCCAAATGAAGAAAAAAGTGCTTAGCCTTTTCAGAAAGCAGCACAACAATCTAGAGCCCTCAGCTTGCACCGTAAGAATTTGTGTAATAATTAAGACTATGTCAAAACTGGATAAACAATCAGGCAAGAATTTGGACGAACTCTTTCCATTCAGCTTGAATGTGCTGGTGAGAGCCCAGCTACCTCTGGTTCCCATACCACATACCTGAACAAGGGAGGCACTGACCACAGCTCTCTACTTAAGTCTGAGCTACATTTTCCACTTCCAACAGCGATTCAACACTTCCGGATACAGCTATCCTCCTTTAGGTCAGCACTTGCTCATCATTTCCAGAGTATTTATGAATAGAGCATTAACCAGTTGAGTTACATACACCTTAAAATTTGTTTCTTAAGTCATCCCACCTGTGTTTCAGTGGTGCTGCAAAGGGAAAGAATGTGAAACAATACAGCAGGAGTGCTGCACCTTGGACTACAACACCAAAGCTTCACATACAAAATCACACTGTTACTCCAATAAGACACCAATGCACAGATATGATCATTCATATGTGCTGGTGTACATATTACCTTTAAAGGTGCTTTATGGTAAATTTAACTGTTGCTATCCTGTCTTTATTCCGATTTTACTTAATGCTTAAGTGGTGCAGTTGGGGATATCTATTAGCAGGCTCAGCTCTTAACAGGGCTTCCCCCTGCCATGCCAAGTAGCAATAAGGTGTGAAGAAAGCTATTGCTACACAGTGGCTTCACCTACAGCCATATTTTACTGCTTCCCCCCCAAAATATGCAACTTAGGGCACAAAGTGAAACAGAAACCTGGTATTTCAAGACATGACCAGAACTACTGTTCATACAGACTTTTTTCTTACAAAAATGGAAGTTGCCAGCAGTGGAAGCACTGCTCAAGTTCTGCTGGGCTGCACAAAGGGTGCAACCACCATGCTTGGCAATACAGACACAGCAACACCTTGAGCAGCTATTCCCTCCAAACACCAAAGAACAAACCCTGTATGTCAGGTAACCACACTGATATTTTTCACTACCCTTTGCTAAGAGCCGCCACCACCACTCAGTGCTTCTAGATAAAGTTTCCTATATACACTGTGTCCCCCAAAATAAAAAGAGGTTTTGATTTTATGACTCAGAAGTCTCAGGCCAACAGCACTACGGGAAATACTACTTCCTGCGAGAAAGGAATAGGCTCTGGGCTCTCGATTAATGCAGCTGTGATTTATCCTGACCTCAAAATCAAGGACTTCGCCTTGGGGGACACACAGAACTGCTCAAACACATCTTTGCTCTTTCTGCTTAGCAGCTGTACTGCTGTGCAGTGCAATTCACCTCACTTCTGAAAGTCGCGATGATGGCAAGTTGCAATACTCTGCCTTGAAAAGGGTAACAAAATGCAAATTAAAATGCCTGTCTTCATAGGTGAAAAAGAGAGCACGTGACACCCTGGTTGTTCATAAATGCGTATTCTCAGGAGGCCTCATAGAGGCAAGAGAGAAATAAGTACCATATTGTCACCATCAAGAGCATGGTGGATGTACACAGATTAAATGGCTGTTCCTGCTCTCCACTTGTGGCAGACTGTCAAGCCTGCTGATGAAAATGCTCTCGTCTGGATTGAAGTCTTGATGCTCAATGCAGAGCATCTGGGTAGAAGAGAAAGCTGTACAACACACAGCAGGTCAGGCCAAGATGATTTGCAAACTGTGAAATTCAACACCCCTGTTAACTCCTCAGACTGTTTCCCTCTTCTGCTCAGGATCAGCCATTTCAATTCTCTGGACAGGACCCTCAGACTGGAAGCATATGGCCTTCATGCTAATTAATGCTACTAGTCTTCCCAAAATTTCCATGGAACATCTGATCACTCTCAAATTCATATCCTAGCAGCAACACCCCTCAGGGATACAAACTGCATGGACAGCAGTGAGAAACAGCAATTTTTAAAAAAAGAAAAAAAAAATTATATTAACTGCTGGCATGCCAACCACTATACCTAGCAGATCAATAATTTAGCAAGAATTATATCCAGGATTTATTTGCAAAACTGAGTCAGCTGAGAGTTTATTCTGCCTCACTCCACCGTAACATCGCACAGATTCAAATCAAGCTAATTTAAAGAACACTTCCTTATGAAGATAAGTACTGTTTCCACAGTAAACAGCTAAACCATTTACTAGCATTAATGATTTACATAATTCTTAATAGCAACACTGCACAATGCCACTTCTCACATTGCATCACCGAACAACATGTTCCTTACTCCAGAAGCAAAGGGACAACTCCCTTTAAACACATACTGCTTAACACTAGCACATATTTCCCAGTATGTTGTAGGGAAGTCTCTCTTTCTTTTTGGTAGGGTATTTTTGTTTATTTGTTTCCCAATAGTGCAATCTGAGTTGTTTCACAGCTCAAAACAAGTTCAAAAAGTGTTTTAATTAAAAAGGCCCAAATACCTATTTCATACAGTCCATTACATCAGAACATTGTAACAATTTCACCTACTTCAGCTCTAATAAGAAGTGATTCCGCATATTCTTTAAACAGAGGAGTTTATGTCAAAGAAAACAGCTTTCAGATCTTTTACAACACTTTCATCTGCAAAGGAATACTTGAGGTTTGTGAAAAATATACACCTGCTCATTTGAGAACATGTCTTTCCCCCCCAATGGGAGGAAACAACAAAAGCAGCAAAACTAAGGCAACAGTTACGTCCTCCACACTGAAAAAGCCAGCCAGATACAGGGACTGACTGCCACAGCTGGAAAAAGCTAAGTGAAGCCACATCTCAGACATCCACAAGTGTGAAGCTTCTGCCCTAGAGTAAAGTTGGTCCCCCTCCCACTGCACAAACTGGGCCCACTAAAACCAGCACCATGCCAGACTCTTCCAATACCCATCAACACCTTACCTTGTTTGGCAATGTAAAACCATAAGCTTAGGATCAAAATCCTTTCAACTCACCTTACAGTAAAACACAGAGGAAATGCTAACTTGCTCCCTTCAATAAGAGTGCGTCAATAATGCATGTTCCAGTATCATTTACATCTATAATATACAATCCTGTTACTTTCTATTCAACCGTGACACTCAGTGCAACATAAGCAGGTTCTTCTCACAGCAAATAAATACTTCCAGTCATCAGCAGATTTCTATCATTAACTGATAAAAGTGCAAGAGAACATACATTTTTCTGTGGGTCTTGCAACAAAGTAAGCTTTCTTACAGTCTGCTCACTACACAGGAATGATTTAGAGACCCACCGTACACAATTTGGCATATAGTCTAACTCCTATTTCAGTCGACTTCAGCACAATTGGTTCCATTCACACAGTCTTATTTTCCACTACAAGTCAAGTTTCATTTCTGCAGACCATGTAGATATTCCTCTTACAAAGGACATAGAGCAACAGAGAGGTCCAAAGACACTTAAAATCATCTACGTGCCCTCCTCCAGCACAAAGCACTTTTTGCAAGAACTGGCCTTCACACAGAAGCTGCAACTGCATTAGTATCAAACAGCAAAAACATGCAGCTACAGCTAATCATGATGGTGGGAAAATGCAGTTGCTTTTCCATGATTTTCTCCCATTTTCCACTTACAGCAGCACTGGCCAAACTCCTCAGACAGAACAGTTTCATTACAAGAAGCTACAATAGAGAAAGAAGAGAAGAGCGCTGTATAACGTTTCAGAATTGGCTTTTTCAATGGTTCAAACTGAACATTTCTCACCCAGTGCAAAGTCAAAACAGAATTCACAGCTGAGCTTTAATGAAAATGGAAAAACCAGTATCATTTACTCTTCTGCAACAGAAGAGCACTGCTAATGGGGGTGGGAGGAGGGCAGGGGAAACACTGTCGATCCTATTAGCTGACAAGCACATTTTAAAGCTTGCTATACAGTCCTGAAAAGCCTGCAGTTGTCTGATCTAGTACTTGTGTGACAAATACCTACCAAGCACAGGGTGGGCACAGCTCGCTTCCAGGGCAGCTGCTGTAATTTGTGCCTAGGCAGACCAGCACAGCGGATGATGGGCTCTTGTTCAGGAAACGTCCTGGTGCACAACCGCCTCGGAAACTGCCCACTCATCCCAAGGTACCAACAGGCTGCCTGGAAATCCAGACACAGCAACAGCTAGAAAAGTCTAGCAAGACAAACATCCTTGACTTCCTAGTGTGCATACCTAGAAAGTTGCTCCAAAATTCATCTGCATCTCTAGTGTAGTCATTTACTCTAGTTTTCCATAGATAGAAGTATTTCTCAAAATAGAATACTCAATACCACCATTCTCAAAAGTGCTTATCGATTTCTGCCCAGACTTAACAAGATATTTGACTTTCTGAAGCTGTACTTAATTTCTTTGTCGCTATATTGCCTTTCCCTGATCTGTGGTCTCTTCTAACATTTCTTATTATAAGCATCATTTTTCTCTTAACCATGTAAGAAGGTGGAAGTGTTCTGCATGTAGCAAACCATTTCTGGAGAAATGTGACTGTTTCCAATTCTTCTGGAAAGGAACATCCTGAAATATAGACAAATCTAGGGAGACAGCTCACCAATTATAAATCAATGCTTTTAAAAAATTAGCATTCTGTTTTAAGCAACTTTGAGTAGTTTGCAATTATTTCATATTCAAGCACCAGAAAAAAAAAAATTAAAAAAAAAAATTCCAAGATTAGAAGTGCAGCCTACCTACTTCCTCAGAAGTTTACAAAACACTGCAATCTGTCAGCACCCACGCGTTTTTACGTAAACTAAGCCAGCACAACTTGGAAAAAAAGAAACACAAACACAAGAATTCATTTAATAATAATAATAATTAAAAAAATTTAAAAAATTGGGCCTGTATGTAAGCAATGACATTAAATAAGAAAGAATGTAGAAAACATGACTGACAAGTCAAAACAAAGTGTGCCTTGCTAGTTTCATACTCTATTTTCTATGGATAGTTTCTTCAAACAGAGTCATCTGGTAAACTAATACACCTGTACTAAGAATTAAGACAGCAATCTGTTTTGGGAACAGGCTAATGTGGAAAGAGATGCTTTAATACAGTTTGGATTTCACATGCAATGAGCAATGTAAGAAACTGCCCAGTGATGAAACTGGGAGGCAGAGACAGAGGGAGCAGCTGATCATGCTTTGGCACAAACATAAAGCCATTATACTCCAACTCATACCTCATAAAACTCAGAATGCAGCAGCAAAAGGTTTAAGCAGTAGGGGATGAGCTTAAGGTTATTTTTTTATCTATATATTTTCCTCTAAAACAGTATTTTAGTCACAAGAGGCTTTAGAGGGTAAAGTTATATCCTGCAAGGATAAATGAATCTGAAATTGCTTTCAAGGAATAAATATTTGTCTGAGCTCAGAAAACGCAATATATCAAAAAAAGAAGGTAAGCAGCGTATTTCAGGGCATTTTACCAATGCATTTACTGATGGGTTTATCCTCTTCCATTTTATTCTTCAATTTAGACAGTATTATTCACTGTTATTGTTAATTCATATCCTTTTGTTTTCCTAATGCCACACAGATAAAATGAAAGTCAGAACAAATGCATGACTGTTTCAAAACCAAAAAAATCTAGATGGAGTACCCACATGAAAGTGCTTTATCAAAAATTGAAGGGTATTGGTCCACATACACATATGGGACAAATCCTGCCTGCCTTCTCATCTCAGAAGTGGAACAGACTAGAAATGTGCAACTTATGGGAAAGAAGCACATTCAGAGTGCTGGGGGGGCGGGGAAGGAGATAGAAATTAACTGTCCAACTTCTCTCTTCACTTCCTTCATGGATGAAGGAAGAGACTAAAGAGATGTTGTGAATAAAAGAAGGGGGTTTCCTGACATTTAAAGAACACAAAGGGAAAGAATTCTATGTACCAACGCCTGAGTGGGAGTATTTAAAAAAAGGAAAAAGTTACTGCACATGAGGGAGTGTGTCAAGATTAACAGGAACATCCTTGCAACCAATGTTTCACTCATTTTCAGTAGTTCATCTTACACTCACTTGGGCGTACTGTAAGTAAACAACCACCACAGCTAAGGGGAGAACACAAAGAATTAAAAGGAAGAAATACAGCTGGGACTGAGCAAATCAATATCTCTAGCGCAGAAGTTGTGTTCCTCATTAGTCCACAGCTGAGGTGTTAATGGTCCTTCTGATTGTTGCTTCTGGAGGGTTTTAAAAATATGTAGAAAATTAAAAGACTGTAAAAATGCTTGGCTCTTAGGAGCAATAAATGAGGAAGAGCTGAGACATGCCGAGGTAACCCTGCTGTTAACTGTTAATATAATTTAAACAGGAAGGTTCTGCAGGTCTTGTATTCCTCAATCTGTCCTATTTGCCACGCTGTAATTGCCATCCTAGAGCAGTAATAAGCCAGAGGAAAGCATACATCTGGTTACAGCTTTCAAGGAAGAGCTTTTTAAATTCAGATTATCACCAAAACTGTTGGGCAAATAGCAGTGTTTTCTATATATGGTTCCCAGTATAACGGGTAAAGCAAAAGCTATTTTGATTGTACATTGCTTTTAAAATTTCAATTACCTCTTCCTGTATTTGATGCAATCTTCTAAAACAAAATTAAAATTAGTTGTGATAGCCATATAATAGTCTAGGTGGATGAACGTGTCCCAAGACACTTCCACGCTTATGTGGTGTTATCACTTTTAGACATTTGCTTCCACTTCCCCCCCGCCCCTTAAATGAAGTGAAACATGTCATGCGGCAAAACCCCAAAGTTAGAAGAAAATGAGCCGTTAAACCCAAGGCATTAAGAACCGAAAATAGAGCTGAGATGTCTTTTGCTTATTTCAAAGTTACAAGCAAAACAGCTAAATGGGAATATACATTTTAGATGGTAATGCCCTGCTCCATTTCTGTGTACTGCACCAACTCAGGACTTGAGCAGGTGGTCTTTAATGACAAAGGGCTCTGGGGTCACTTGTTAATGACCTATGGCTCAGCACACCTCTCACACCACTCACCACCTAAATTCATTCTCTCTTTCCTGGAACAAATGAAGACCGAGGTCAGAAGCACAGTAAATGAGCAGGTCTCACCAAAAACATTGGATCAAGAACCAGCCATTGCTTTCAATGCCTCCCAGTAACTTTAAAAGAAGAGCGTACAGTTACTTGAAAGAGCTCTTTCTCTGAGATTAAGAAAGCATAGAAATAAAGTGAAAACTGCCAACAGTCAGTCTGGCTAAACATTGGGCTACAGCTGCACATTAGGCAGAGCAGTACAACATACAGCAAAAACATATTCTGCCATATATTACAACCAGAGAAGAAATGGAGCCATGTGACAGAAAGGAGGAAAATCCAGGTAATGGAAACAAAGAGTTCACCAAAAACTGGGGGAAACATTTCTTATGGAGGATTCATAGTTAAGACAGAAATCAAGGGTACACAGATGGTAATTAGTACAACTACTCAGTGGAAGACAAATTGAAGAAGTTCAGGGCATTTGAAACAGTAGAGCCAGACAGGCTGTCTACAACTTCAGAAAGCTCCACCATATCAATTGCATATCCTGCTGCTGCAGTAGTTTCAAATGTTAAGACAAGAATGATATCATTGATTAAAGAATGGGAAATACAGGTTTTTAATTAAGAAAAAAGGGTAAAAAAAAAAAGATCTGAGCAACTAAGCTTGTAAGTTTGTATCCAATGTGTACAGAGCTTTGGAATGAAAGGCTACACTAAAAGATACACAGGTCAATGAAGAATTGGCAAACACAAGACGAGTTGACTTCCCAAGACCCACTGGCATGAAGCAAATACAACAGCTTTTCAAAATATTTCTAAGGCAGCAATAAACAAACCAGATATGATGATCCCTCCCATCAGAACTATAGTGATATACGTGGTACAACAATATAGGGGAAACTATTCAAGAGAAAATCATAACTAGAAGAACTGGTTTGAGGAAAAACAGGAACAGAATTGGAAAGGAACAAGCCTGGAGGAGGAATACAACAGAGCTCCCCTAGCCAACAACGGAAAACCCACATAAACAGGGAGCGTAAAGCAGACAAGTGGGTGGTTGTCCACCCAGGAAAGCAAGTCATACCTAAATTCATTCCTCTGGAGCTTTTAAGATGTGCCTGTCTTAATGCGTTTCACATTTTAGGAGAGCTTACTACTTGGGTGCACACACAACTCAAGTTGGCTCTATATACTCAAGCAAATCTAACAAGATCCTGAAGGGCTTAGAGAGTACCAAGAAGAAAGGCACAGCACACAAGTGCTTCCTCTGTAAGGCTGATTCGGCTAATATCAGGCTGATTCGGCTAATATCAGGCTGATTAGCTCCAGCCCCAGCCCTGACCATGACAGACCCAGACTGGTTTTCTGAAGATTCAGCAGAGTATTTCTAAATCATATTACCCCAAATAACAGGAGGGCTTCCTGCCCAGACTAGACACCAACCACTGGCTGGCCCATGCACTCACGTAGCACTATAGCCAGCGTGACAAGCCTGCTCAGAACCAGACATGCTCTGGAGCCTCTCACCCACGCACAGCTCACATGAACCTAACAGAGATGGATCTGTGCCCACATCAGCAAATCCCACAGCTTTTTACTGATTCGGTATGATGACGACATACACACACTCGTCTTGCACACAATTGGACTGGATGCACAGAGCATACCACTAGCACAGGCTCTGTTCCGCACAAAAAAGGCATTTACACCACTCTGAACCAGGCAAGGTTGCAGCATAACTAGTTCTGCCTCTCTTTTATCCAAAGAAAGAAAGATTGGGTTGGCTAGGGACAGGAGAGTTGCTCAGTTTTTCCATAAAGTCCCTATATTTTATAAATTGATTGGGGGGAGAGGGAAGAGAGTATATGAACTCTTGCTAACATTTCCCTAAACAGCACCATCCTCTGACAATGCTCCCTCAACCCTTTCTCCACTACAACTGTTAATGTTCCCCATTACAAGAAAAATGTTTGGTTTAATCCTTGGGAATGGAAAAAAATTGCATACTGCCTACACTGATCAAAAACATTAACAAGTTCTTAAATGCAAAAAATCCTCAAGCCCCGAAACAAAACCTAAGCTCGCACCTTTTACGATGATGCTAGGAATGAAGCAGATCTCACAAGAGGAGAGTGGTTTGCTTACTCTGGGAAACCACAGGCAAAAAGCAACGTAACCATTCTCTCCGCAAAATGCAGTGTAAGCAGGGGACACCAAGGAGGGCAGCAAACTACTTAAGCAAAAGGACAATGCTGGCACAATAACAAATATGAATGTATGGGCCTTAAATAAGCATAGATCATAAGTGAGAGGCACAGTAATTTGAGCAATCAGCCTTATGCTGAGAAGAGGGAATATTAACCGCGACATGCTTTGTTTTGCAAAAGGGAATTTTCAGTGTGGCAGCAGCAGTAGCAAGCGGACAGATTCAGTGACCCAAAAGGTCCCTTAAAGCATTATATTCCTATAAGAATTTTAACAACAAATCCACTTGTTTATTTGAGCACTTGGATGAAACAATTTTCTAAATGACCACTCAAGAGAGACAGAAAACAGAGCTTAATAAGGAGTACAGTACAGGTGAACAGAACAGATCCATCCGCAATGCATTTATGGGAGTCTAGGATAGGAGGCTGTCTAGTAAAAGCGATCTCTTGCAAAGACCCTGCCAAGGCTTTGGTTTGTATTTTAAAGGCTATGTCTGCTGTTTTTCGCATTTACTTTTTCATAGTCTTGTTGCAAAAATAGCAGGAGGTTTTGTTTAACAAAGGCCAAGAACAAATTCAGTTTCTGCTACTTACAAGAAAACAAAATAAGAAACTAAAACTTGCATTGTTTTAAAGAGTAGTGTAACCCTTACATAATAGAACATTTAGAAAACTGATACAACATAACATTGAAAAAGAGAAATGGCACAGAACATGGGGAACACCACTTTGGCCCACTACCTTGCAATGTATTTGAAGAGAGAAGATCTGTTGTTCCTAATAGTTTTTTCCTCCTCCTCTCTAATTCTACCCATTTCAAAAGGATCCAGGGTGCACAGCTATCTCAGAGCGGATTAAAATCTAATGAACAATTTTTTGCCATTAGACACGCCTACCTAACTTAAAAAGTCAACATTCAGCCTTGCAGTTGAGAAGTGCTATTTTTATTTCTAACAACTTTCAAAAACAATTTTCCAGATTTTGAGGTCCTTATTATAAATTATTTCAGAGTCCAAAATTCATTAGTTGTGCTTCACCAGCTCCCAACTGATACCATTACACAATATAACCAATTCCTTCGTGCTCTGACACTTCTCTTAAGTACAGAAAGTAAAAAACAGTGGTTGTGGGTTTGGGTTTTTTTTTCCCTTTTCCATTCTGTATAGTATGACAGCAATGGAACAATGTTCCAGCTACCAGTTACAATAGCATTGAAGGGCACGGGGGGGGGGGGGAATAAATCCCGAAATACATGAGCACATCTTCATATCGGTAAAGCTTACTTCCAATTGCTAACAAAAATTCAAGTACATGGTCTGCCTGAAATTATATAACGGACAAACAGACTGGGATGCTTTATTTAATCCAAAATACCCACATTGCAGTTCATATTTTTGCCACAGTTCATTACCAGCGTGATGATTTCTAACACTGTACATCATTTCAACAGCATTAAAAACACTCGTACCACACAGCTGTTTAAAACTTCTTTCAAACAGGTTACTACTAGTATGCATCTGATACAGCAGCAAACCATGTTTTTGTAGGGTTCCCCTCCACAGCCCCAATTCTGCATTACTGTAACACATCATTTAACGCCATTGTAGGCAGTCCCATATGCAGGGACAACCTTCCTGTAGTTAAAGCACAGTACCCTCTCCTGCTACATGTAAATCAGTTAGCACTCTCCAGATTGTAAAGCGGAGCTACAAAATCTTTTCTGTCCACAGCTCTGCCCTTTCAAACTATTTCCTCTGTGTAACACTCAGAGAGAACAGCAAGCACAGATGTTAAAATGATGAAATACAAATGCATTATAAAAACCTGCTGCACAGAATTTGGCATTTGTTCTAAAAGCAATATGATAACATAGATCAGTTAAAATGTCTAACTAAATGGTTCCATCCCAACCATAGGAGAACAAGTCACTGCCAGCAACTCTGGACACTGTGATTTGTGAAACATAGAGATTTTATTTTTTTAAGTAGCTGCATTTGGATGCGTATTTTTGAAGTAGATATCCTTTGTTTTACTCAACCTCTAAATCTACTTGACAGACATGATATTGTTACGAAATTAAGAACTAGATTTAAACATATATGCAGTTATTGAAAAATTTACAGCAGGACAAGACTGGCATACAGCTCCACAGAAAAGGCTGTGGCAATCAGACTAGGAAAGTAGTAACATCTGAAAACAAATCTTTATATATATATATATAGTAATGTAGATTAATCCTTCTTACCCTGGTATTGGTAATGCTCAGGGCAGCTACACTCCTTCAGTGGCTACTTCAGATTTCACATATCAAAACTTCCATATTATGCTGTTCCTTTACATGCAACAAACTCATCACCAGTCCAAGAATGCCACCATTTTGCAAGAAAATTATAAACTCCTGTATGTATATTAAGTACATACACATCTATCAACTCTGATTTGAGCAGAGCATGCAGAACAAAAACTAGAAGTTTCTCTATGGCTTTTAGGAGGCTCTAGAGACCATTTAAGCATGTATGAATGGATATTTTTACGTAAAAATATGTAAAACAAGATGTACTGTTGAAGCTCCTATTGCATCTCAGTCTCCAAGGCACTGTGAACAAGACACTGTACGTCTCATCCCTGCCCTGTTTCCAAGGTCCCCACACAGACCAGTCAGCTCAGCAAATGAAGCTGATGCTCTCTGGCTGCAACATTGTGCACCTCCATCCCCCCCCCCCGGGAAAAGGCCCCCCTCAGCACCCCACCCAGCACACATGCCTCAGTCAGGCCCAGGTGGGTGCTCCCCATAGGCACTGGTCCAGGGTACACGGTGTAACCCCAAGCTGCACCTTCCTTCCTGAACCCCACAGCCTCATCCAAAAATGCCATAACCAAGTGCAAGAAACTGCTTCAGCAGGCAACCTAAATGCAGAACACTGTGTGGCTTGCTTCAGTGGCCTCACTGCATTTGAGTACACAATGGTACATTTTTTTCTCAGGGCAGAAAGGGTGGGGGAAAAAAGCGCCACTCAGACTTCCTAAGTCTACTGCTAGGAAACTACATGACATTGCGGTCAGTGCATCAACACAATCTGTATCAGCAACAAGCAGCACGTTATTCTTAACCCTGAAAAATTACTTATGCTGAAAACAATGAAGGGACCAAAAATGGGAAATCTGTTTGTTTCTGTGGCACAGAATCCTGTGGTACTATCTGCTACCAATTTGCAGATTAAAGCCTTTTCCCCACCAGTCTAAAACAGTTGTAGCCAGCCTTGAGAACATAACCGATGTGTTACAGTCATCATTTCTTACCAGCTCCCTTCTACAATCTCTCTCACCTCAGAGTCTACCGCTTTGAGCATAATGTTAATTCAAAGAAAACTGAGCATTGGGGAAAAGGAAACAGTGTTTCTACAGATGTGAATGTCATGTAAATGTCAAACCTCATGTTAGAATTTGATTAGGAGACTGAATAATAGGGAAACAGTATTGCTGTAAGTAAACCAGCACACTAACAATAATCTCAGCCTGCCTGCTTGCAACATAACCTTAGTGACGGATTTCGTTATTCTTAATTTTCCATGTAATATTAACCTGTAATTGATTTTGCTAAAAGATCATATACAGCAGTACAAGAACTGCAAACAAATGTTTGTTGACAAGATGGATCTACACAGTCTTAATACCAAATTCCTTGTGTGTTGTGCCTACAACTACACTCAGTCAATTCAAGAAAACTTTCATTTCTTTTGCATTACAAATGAATGTCCATCTACTTAGAAAGATCGGAAGTGTATACACCCACTCATCTGCACGTACCTGCATCAGGGGAAAGAGAAGGTGGTTTCACATTAAAGCCCCAAAAGCAGAATTCCAGCAGCCACTAAATGGACACAGATAAGCTTTGGAGACCAATTCATTACAATTTTGTCTCAGAAAGGTAGTATTTTTCCAAGACTGCACAACCCCACTTGCCACATTTCTTGATGAACCTTAGATACTAGCTGCTTTTGTCTCAGGAGCCTTCTTGCTACTGAGCGAACTCAGTTCTGCCCGTTTCAGGAGGCTGGACATCTCCTAGACAAGCTCAAGGATTTCAACAGCCCCAGTAACATGAAGGTGTTACTGACCCAGGGGCAGAGACATATTTGTGTACAGAGGCAGGAGAAAGTTGTTAGATGAACTGGAGCTACTGGTTTTAACTACAAGCTAAATACTTGCTTCACTCTAAAATACTGAGATAGAACAATTCTACAGTAGTATTCATATGAGCAAATGCAAAGTCAGAAGGAAAAAAAAAAAATTCCAGCTCTCAGCTTTACATACCCCCACCAAATCATCACCACCACCACAGAGCACATAGGGACTAACTCTGGCACAACCAATGCCAGCCTCAATTCAGTTCAGAATGAATCTCAAAACAATCCAGCAATTGCCCTGAACTGATTATTTTCTACCCAAAATGCAAATTCTTAGCCCCAACTTGTCTTCGGTGCGTGTGCGCCCCACAGAGGATCAACTTAATTTTGCGCTAGCCTTGACATTTTAGTTACTTGTTGTGCCACCAAAATAATTTGCTAATTTCTTTCACAGAAGTTAAACAAGGACATCTTCAGAAAGAACTTGGAATTTCACATCCTCGATGACATCCTCTGTGGTTGACAGTCCAAGTCATAAACTTGTCACTATCTTCATAATTGGTGGGAGGGCAAGAGGACATAACATCCATATCTCTGATGGATGGCTCCCTTTAGTTTGAGACTCCCTTAATAGTTAGAAGATTATTTTTTTTTTGGAATCTGCCTTCAAAGATATTAGAATAAGAATATTATAAAAGACTCAAAGGGAGATCATTGTATCCCCAAAAAAGAGAGTTATTAAGGGATTTCAGTAATCCTCTGTCCTTTACCTTCAATGAGGCAAACCTAGGCACTATCTTCTACTGCTTCATTGCTTTTTGAAGTTATAATCAGGAAGAAATATAGCAAAAAAGGAAGCGGGTTGCAGCGCCAGTGGACAAAGCTTCAATCCATTATGAATTTCATGAGCAGTCCGATTCATCTCTTCAGTAGTTTCAGTCCCACCAGTGTACTTCCAACCACCTTCCCAGATGAAAAAAGACCACCGCAACAGTAGGTCAGCTTTTCTGACCCTCCTGTAGCTGCCATATTGTTAAAATTCCCTCATCTAGATTTATCTAGGGGCTTAGCTGGATAAACTGCTAAGAAAAGGAGGAACACCACTCACCACCAGCCTTTCACCTTCATCCACTTTGCTTCCCAAGCTGGCTGCCAAACAGAAAGATACCATATTGTGACAGGCTGCTGCAGAATTCCTGGAGGCTGTACGCTCCACTTCTAGTCCCAAGTGCAGCAGCAACTATGTTTTCAACAGGAGTTAACACTATCTTATTCTCTGGAGTTTTTCAAGATACAAAGAGATTTTTGGAAGCTCAAGTTTTGCCCCATGGTTCACCAGTCATAAATCCCTTTTCATTAAAGAGTCTACAGTTTTAAAAAACAAAACCCTGAAAGAGCCACCATCTGAAAGTCACCAGGCGCATTTATCCAGATCTCATTCAGTTACAAGTACTTATGTAAATAACCTTGTTTCACATTAAATGTTAAAAGAGTATTTTTTTTTTTCCAAACTAGAAGTTTTATTCTCATGAAATGCATTGCTCCTAGAACCTGGTTAGGGGGGGGAAGTAAAGGAAGGCTGCTGAATAAGATTATCTATTGCCTTATGATTGATTTGGGCACCTGCAGGGGAAAACACCCTCCTCCAACCTAAGAAAAACGAGAGAGTACTGTAAAGTTCCTTGACTATCAGAACTGCATCGATTTTGTTATTATGAAGAAATTTATGCTAGTGGACACATGAGTAACAGAGTTCAGACTGTTCTTGAGATATTTAAAGATCCTGTTTGTGAATGTTAAATAACTTAAACCTCTCATAAGCTAAATGGATTCAGAAACCAGTCAGCGCTTCTTCAAAGGCAACAAGCGCTACGCAGAGATCTTCATTAGCAGACAACAGAAAGCTGAAGAGGGTGTGCACGTGTGACTCATACAGCTGAAGTAGTCCAAGATACTATCTCTCGGCATCAAAAACTCACTAAAGCCTTAAAATCAGGTTGGTTTATTTGAAAACATCATGGATATTTTGATTTTTACTTTTGGGTATTTTAGGAAAAGGCCATGCGATTCTTCACTGGATCCCACTTGTGGGCTTGTACCACAGATTGCATTTACTTTCTATGTAACTGAAGACAAGACTTTCACTCACGTCATGCAGGCAGGCTTCCGTTAAACCTAAGCCAAATCACGGCATTTGTTTGCAGTTCACCATGACCCTGTCACAGCACCTCCTATTCAGCATAAGGATTCTCTTAGCAGAGCACCCTCTCACCCAAGAAACCACAGGCCCAAAGGACTGTTCTGATGCAAGACAGGAAGAAACAATTATTGCCTTAATAGACTACACAAAGTGACATTCAACAACTTCAAGAACACATGAATATTTAAGTACTACATAAACCAAACTTCTACAATGCAGAGAGACTAAACCCAGGCTTTCATGTTTCTACAACACGGCAATCAAAAATATTTCTTTATTAATACCTTAAGACTGTATATGTTTTTATGTGCATTTAACTTCTGCTCACCCATCTACCACTTTTCTTTGACAGAGACTAAAAATAAAAACAAAGTTTGAAGGCAACATTGTATTTCTGCTTCACATTGCTAATTCTTCCTTGTCACACACACAGCACTTAAGCTGTCAATATGTAATTCCATTAGAGTGCGGGTTTCACTTCTAGCTTGTATTTACACTCATTTTAGATGTAACAATAAAAATAAAATATACCATATTCTAATTACTTTCATTGTGCTGTCCCACATATTTTCTTTCCTCAAACTTGCAATCTCTGTTTACAGACAACAGCAGAGAATAAAGACACGAGTTATTCCATGTTGTTGGATACACCCCCAGACACCAAAGATTTCCAAGTAAGTTATTCCAAGCTTTGATATTACCCAAGTGTAAAAACTGAAAGAAAAAAATAAAAAAGAAGAAAATCTTCATAAGCTATAAATTCAGTTCGCTAGCTGAAGCACCAGTGTGTTCAGTGGAGACTCTTGGGAATAAGTATCTGCCATAGCACTCAAGAATTCAAACACCATCATAGTTAACCAGTACATATCTATATATGCTTAGCTATGTAACTTGGCTATTGCCAACTGAAGCATGGATTGATTAGCATAGAACTGAAATGCAGTGACTGACTTTACTGCCATTCCGAAAGACACTGCTGGCCCAGCACTTGCAAGGCCTTTCCCAGCTTCAGCTGAAAAAAGTTCCCCAGCATGTCCCCATACTCTCATGACTCACCTCTCCCAAAGATCTGTTTCCCAGTCAGCCTTTCTGCTTCCGCATTTCAAAAAATACAAAATCGGATTAGCTTCAACAGCTACTCTCAAGATCTGAGCTAGTGGTAACCCAGAGGAATAGCCTCCATAGCTGTCCCTGACAGACCCAGGAGTGTCTATGAGGTTTTTGGCATGTTCGGCACCATTCTGTACCAGAACAGCCACACTGTAAAGTCACATAGATGTTGTTTATAGAAAATGCAGTTAAGAGAAAGCTCAATCAAAAACACCAAAACCAGACCATCAGAATACTCAAGGGTGGGTTTTGTTGTTGGTGGTGGTGGTTTTGTGGTTTTGGTTTGGGTTGTTTTTTTTTTTTAAAAGCATCTCTCTCCTACTTCTGACAGGGCATAGCTGATTTCTCTGCTTAGAGGAGATGTGTTTTTTCCAGAAGAGTCATGAAGAGCATCCTTCACAAAAACATTCTGCCGATTACTCTAAAACACATCACTGTGAAATTTTAACAGCTCTTGTAGCAAGTAACATACAGTGACCTGCTGCCATTATGTTTGCTTAACTAGGGAAATACCCCTACAAACAAGAAAAGTTAATACTGAGATCTGCAAGAAGAGAGCAAAATGCTGCCTGTTACCATCTCTATGTTGCTGCTCGTCAGACAGCAAAATTTGGAGCTGCTGGTCCAAGTAATATCCTTACATCTAAATAGAAATGTTAACTTTGAAATAGGGTGGCTCCCCTGTTCCTATGATATAGGATGGATATCAGAGAAATCTGGACTCATACAATCACCTGGTGGCACGCAAGTTCTGCAAGATGGCACAGAGCTAACAGTATCTATTAGCACTATCCCTGAGCTGCTGCAGGCGAGGCTGGGAACTGGCCTGCAGCTAAGCAGTACTCATGGAGTGTTCCCATGAGATAGCTCACAAGACACCCAGACCTTCTACAGTAGTATCTCTCTCTTACCAAATACAACCAAGTGCCAGATGAAAGACAGCAACCACTGTGACAGAAGTGCTGTTTCTCAAGATCCAGGGAGGGGGAAACTGTAGGCAAACAGAAAATGCTGTGATCAACTACTCAAATTTAATGATGGACCGATAAGACTGCAGTTCTATATCTCATCCAAAAGAATAAACCACTAAAACTCTCCCATGGTTGTGCACTGAGCCATAATTTGAATGGAAACCAAGGAGTATCTTTGTTCTGTTTAAAATAGGTGACAAGGACCCACATGAATGAAAGAAATGAGACAACCAATAACCTGGCTTTGCAGGAAGACTCCTGAGTTACCACAGTAAGAAGCCTGTAAAATGGACATGTTAACAAGCCCTCTCACACAGCCCCTCCAGATCCTTAGGCAGTGCTATTTACACGTTCAATCTTACAACCTGGATCTTAAGCCACTTCCTACAGAAAACTGGGGGGAGAGGGGGGAGGGTTGGTTTGGGGTATTTTGTTTGTGGGTTTTCTAGGTAGAAATGTGTGCTAATATGTATTTCTGGAAAAACAAAAGCTATTTTATCCACAAACTCTTACCCAAATCTGACTGCCTAACAACCAAAATAATAAATAAAAGCACTGATAAAAGTACTGGGCTGTATGTTTCTTGCCCGCTAATTAAATCACTTCAGCTAGAGCAGCATTTTAGTGCTTAAACATGATCTTCACATTAGAAAGGACTCACTACTGTTTTACTAAGATGGGTCCTGAAGCTGTTTTATCAGGAATATTGTATGTCCTCCCCAAATGCCTTCCAAAATCTTTTCACCAGCTTTTATGAGTCAGCTTTGTCTTGTTACTCAGTTTCTTTTCCCGGTATCTCAAATGGTTTGTTCAGGTTAGAAAACGAAATGGAAATGAAACGTATGAACTAAATAAAAAATAAGCTAGTACTTCACCAATGACAGAAAATAACCACAGTCTTTGTGGCACTTCACTTTGAACTTTCCTCTGTTTCTCTTTTTTCTTTGCCCTTCAGACTGCACTATTTCAGGGAATTCATTTGAACCAAGACTATGTCTTTCTATGTTGCAGGGCATTCTCTTGATGATAGACAAAATAGGCTGGAGAAAGACAGCAGTCCGTGGCCCTTCCTCAGGCGAACATCCACTACAGCAAGGATTGCTTTTTTGAAGTTCCAAGTAAAATTAGGAAAAAGCCCAGGATTCCTCTGTTCACCTTTAGGCTAAGATTCCAATCTTGACACTACCAATATAAACTCCCAATAACAGCATTATTTCAGAGTAGTTATTCCCAGTATAAGCTAGCGTAGTGGACATAACATTTTTATACACAAAGTACAAGAGCCTGACTGGCACCTGGCTCCTCACTGCTCTATGCTGTCACCATAGCTGCAGCATCCTAATTGAGATACACCACTAGTCTGCTTGGTCATTAATTGCCCTCAAAAACACTTCCGAAGAGTTATCCAGCAGAGACAAAATTTCTTCAAAAAAACCAAACCAAAACAAAAAAACAATTACAACCTTCATCTGCATTTTCAATACAGGCTAGAAAGCAGAGGGGGCTGGCTCCCTTGCTCATCCCCCCCCCCGCTAGTGCTGGGGTTTGCTGCATTCTGGCACCTCCAAGGACGCTCATTAACATCAGCCAAGGATTCAGGGCAATCACACCGACCAGGTCAAGTCTCTGACAACAGGGCAATCTACAGGCGTCCAAGGCAAATGCAGCCACTCTACTGCTACACATTGCCCTTCTCAAATGCTCTAACAGCTTTTCCCTTCTCAGGTGAATCCAGGAAGAATATCCTTCTCTCTCCCACATCCAAAGCTATACATTTTGTGCATATATAGGTGTCATACAAGGGTCAGATAGATTTTATATATACAAAACAGACACTGTTTCAAATGACTTCAGCTCTTACTCAGAGTTTTGTCACCAGCGATTAAAAGTACTTGTTTTAACTTCTTTTGTGTTAGAGCTTGAAAAAAAATTCAGTCAGGTATGCAGCCACCAAAGAACAGCATGTAATCCTAAGAGCTAGAAAACACATAAAACCACTGCCAAAAGGATTATACCAACTGCCTGAACTGCCAAAAGACAAACCAAATCCAATTACTGCTGAATTAGTATTTATTGTAAAGTCTCTTTATAAAAAGCCACCTAAGCATCTAAAGTTGCAGGAGCATCTTCTTTCCCAGAAGCCTGCTCTGTTGTACTCTTACAAGGTTTTTATGCACTCAATGTATCTTCCTCAAAAGATTCGTATCAACAAATACATAAAATAGAATGCTCTAGTAGCAGCAAAATGAACAATATATACCTTCAAGGTACTTTTTTCCCCTTCATCAATCAGTTGATTAGTTATTTTTAATTAAAACAGGAAGCTCTGATTGCAGGATTTTGAGCAATAATCCTTTCCACTTTAACTACTGTTTTCTGTGGTTTGCATACTGAATTTATAAACTATTAATAGGATAGAATTAGCAAACCCGGTTTCAAGTCTCAAGCACGCTTTTGGCTAGATCCAGATCTCAAGCTTGAACTACTTAAGTTACCCATCCGCATGCTTTAAGTATTGAGAGGTACATATTAATGGGCTACTAATTCTGTTTTCAGCAACGCACTCTAAGTTTAGGAGAAAACTAGCTGGCTGACTCAAAAGCAATGCCTCATTTTGCCAGAGGCCTGTTAAGCTTACTTGAAGTTATGATGAAGATCCAAAAACCACCTTCGTGGAGTAAAAAGGTTTGATTTGCCAAACCAGTGGGTTTTATATCAGACTTACTGTTACAGCTGAAGTAAAGCCAGATTTTACTTTCCTATTTGCAGATTTTGATGCTTAGCTGGATAGAAGCTCTGATGCAAGCCAAACATTAAAACAAAACAAAAAAAGGAAAGGTAACATTCATAATATTTACGTGCTTAAAAGCATTTTAACTAAGGCCAAATTGCATCTAAAAGTTTACTAAATCCATGAAAGGAAAAGCATAAAGCTACTGGTTTTGTTTCCTTCACCTGTTTACTAATAACAAGCAGAGTTTTAACAACGAATTATGCCCCATGTTTGAAGTTGCTCACTGTGCTGGTTCTGGCTGGAATAGAGTTAATTTTCTTCACAGTAGCTAGTATGAGGCTACGTTTTGGATTTGTGATGAAAACAGTGTTGATAACCCAGGGATGTTTCGTTACTGCTGAGCAGTGCTTCCACAGAGCCAAGGCCTTTTCTGCTGCTCACGCCACCCCACCAGCGAGCAGGTTGGGGAGCACAAGAAGTTGGGGGGGACACAGCCGGGACAGCTGACCCCAACTGACCCAAGGGATATTTCAGACCATATGATGTCATGCTCAGCATGTAAAGCTGCGGGAAGGAGGAAGGAAGGGGGGGACATCTGGAGTGATGGCATTGTCTTCCCAAATAACCATTATGCATGATGGAGCCCTGCTTTCCTGGAGATGGCTGAACACGTGCCTGCCCATGGGAAGTAGCAAATGAATTCCTTGTTTTGCTTTACTTGCGCGTGCAGCTTTTGCTTTACCTGTTAAACTGTCTTGATCTCAAACCCGCTTGTTTTCTGACTTTGACTCTTCCTACTCTCTCCCCCATCCCACCCCGGGGGGGAGTGAGCAAGCGGCTGTGTGGGGCTGAGTTGCCAGCTCGGGTTATACCACAACGTTCACAAATGACTCATATCACAGAGTTCGGTGGTGAATCTCCATGTGTATCAGGCTGCTAAGGCATAGGAAGAAGGAAAGGAGCAACAAGCGAGGGAGACCTGAAAGATCCTACTTTTTATGAATGTGTCCCACTAAGTACAAACAGCTCCTGAAGCGTACAGGTCCCAGGAGCAATACCTAAGGAACTTACGGAAGATTTATTTTTAAAATTGAGGAAAAAGAACTTGGGTCAACTTCCAACTCCTGCCTCATATCCATGCTCTTACATCAACCCTGGTAAAGTCTGACATCCCCAAATTCAGTCCTGTATCTGCTCCTGAAGTGCAAAAAACTTAACTCCACAGAATGGCTCCCATGCACCCATCCAGCACTGCAGCATAGCTGTCCCTGCAAATAGACACGAACATGCTGACAACCCCAAGCTATCCTACGAAGTAACAAGTGCATCTACACCACGGACACACAATGCAGCAACTCAACAGACTTTGTGCTTCGGGCTTCCATTAATGTATAGAAAAATCAGTGCCTAAAGAGCAATTTTAAGAAGCCCACGCACACGTTTACACAACCGGTATCATGCTTAGTTGGTGGATGGTGGACCAATAAACAACAGCTATGATCTCAAAAAGCTGATTGAAACTCATCATCTGCAAAACGCATGTTCAATTAGTACTCACCTTTAAAGATGTTTAGGAGGTTGCTCTAGTAACTATTCCATTGTAACAAAGGAATTTGACGCTCTTGCACTTTTCCAAATACAGGTACATACTGTCATTTGAAAGTTACAGAAAAAGTACTTATCATAGCAGGATGTGAAAAGCTGCACTATTAAACTTTGAATAATAATTTAAGCAAGCCTGATGTGACTCTAAGTATCCCTTTACCGATCTATGGTCTTTTGAAAGTATGTGTCAACTACAGTCACTGTGCCTTCCAGAGGGTGGCATAAGGGGGTTTGCCAGATCAACAGCAGCTGAAGCAAGAGAGCAGAGGCAGTAGTCCCTGATTTGGAAATAACCTCCCTCAAACTTTATGAAGCTTTGTGACATAACAAAAAGTTTAAGGCAGGATGGAGGATGGATTTCCACACTGTTACTGTACATGCTGGGTTATGCATGTGACAAGACTGTCACTCCTGCTGCAGTACCAAGACGTTCCCATTGCCTCTTTAGGAGGCTGAGAAAAAGCACCTCATTTACATTACGTGATTGACTAGCCACGCAGATTTGGCTCTGCTGGGAAGCAGGAGGAGATAGCATCTTTCAGAGAGAACTGAATTTGGAAGAGGTACAGAGCAGGAACAGTTTGCATTCATTCCCAGCTTGCTACGTGGGATCTCGAGAACATTTCCTTTACCACTTCAACTATACAGTCTGATTTTATTTTTAAATCTCTCTTTTTCCCCCAGTTTCCAACCATCAGAAAGCAAAAAACATACTTGTTTAACCTGGAGACTCTCCGAAAAGCAACCCGGGGGGGACGGACGGGACACAAACAAGGAAACGTTTCCACCTTAACTTTTAATGATGTGAGGTGGGAACAACCTGCCTTGCAAACACAGGGAGTCAGTCAGTCCATCCGTCTGTGTGTCCGTGTGTTCCCCCCCCCCCCCGGGGGATTCTAAATGAGTCAACGTGAATTGACTTACATCTAACCACCCCTCCAACCACCACACACCTCACTCTAAATTGACATGCACACAATTGTCATTAATGGCCACTGCTGAAACACATAAAGGGTCTGGAAAGCAGGCATCTGCGTCTCCCAGCATGTGCCCCCAGATGACAATACCCACACGCCTATCTTGTTCTTCCAAAGATAATCTTGTATTCCTTAGGCTCCAACCCACAAGGCTGACTTAACCATGCATCTCTCAAGTTAACGCAACATTTCAAACACAGAGCTCCGATCACCCACAGCAAAAGGTAAAAATCACTGGGGCATGCAAAAGGCAGGCATCAGTCACATCACCTACCAGGAGTCGGGGGACCAGGGTCACCCTGCTGATTCCGCTCTCAGTCCACTGCTGCAACCCCACTCCTAAAGCATTCACGGGGCTTTCTGAGCCCGGGAAGGTGCCTCCCCGCAGCTTTACTGTTACAAGGCAAGGAGCTTCCCTCCTCCCGTCCGCAGGACTCCCCGATGCCTGAAGGGCTGAGGCACTCGTCAAAAGGCAGCAGATAAAGCACCCAGCATCACTCCGCTTCCCCCAAATGAGCTCGGAAATGAGATGTAACAGCAGCCTCTCGCCCGCGCCAAGTATTACAGGAGCGGAATACTAACTGGTTCATTTATTTTACCAATTACCATATGCAGATATTAAAGTCTAAATATTGCATTTCAACCACTAGCCCTTTCAAATTAACCCTACATTTTAAAGCAACACAACAATACTTGAGGTCACCGTTTCTCCTCTGCCTGCCGGCGGGGACCGATGGGGAAGGAGGGGAGGAGATGGGTGTTTGTCCTCGCCGGAGGAGGCTCTCCCGGCTCCGGCCGCGGAGCCCTGCCCCTGCCCTAGAAGGGTGGGGAGTCTCCGGGCTGGGGCAGCCCGACGAGCCGCGACAGCACAGGTCCAGCCCTCCCCCGCGGTAATTTCACCTGTGCCTCCCCTCCTCCCCCCGACTTACCCCTTTCCTCCAGGCGCTAGGAAACTTTCCGCCGCGGCGGAGAGCGGGACGGGGCCGGGCGCGGGAGCCGCCGCCCTCTCGCAGCGAG
>NW_010973123.1:2030885-2031158 GCF_000737465.1 Haliaeetus leucocephalus
GGCTGTCTGCGCGGCGGCGGCGGCGCTGGCGCTGCGGTGGGGCCACGCAGGGGCGGGAGGAAAACTTTGAGGCTCGCAGGGGGAACGGGGAAGCGACGCCGCCCCGGCCGCCTCCCCCCCCTCCCCGGCGGAGGAGGGCCGGGGAGAGCCGCAGGCTCACCCAGGGGGCCGGCACTTGCCGCGGCTCCCGGCTGGGGGAGCGCGGTGAAAGCGCTACGCCGCGACTGAGGAGCTGCTCATGCCCGCCTCCCCGCTCCGCGCTTTATGAATCGG
>NW_010973123.1:2031169-2033000 GCF_000737465.1 Haliaeetus leucocephalus
GGAAGGAGGGTTAGGGGGAGGAAGCGGGGCGACAGGGAAGCAAGCATTTACGAGGGCTCCGGGCATCCCTGCCTCGGCAGGCAGCCCTCCGCAACCTCCTCCTCCTCCTCTTCCTCCGGGATGGAGCAACCAACTCCCTCGCAGCCCCGCTGTCCCTCTTCCCCCAGCGGCGCTCCCCCGGCCCCAGCGAGCACGTCCAGGGAGGGAAGCGCACGGGAGACGGGGCCACCGCGCTGCCTCGCCCGCGCCGGGAGAGCTCGGCACAGCGCCGGGCTCTGGGGCTCGATTCCCTCCCGCTGCGCCCGCCGGCGTTTCGCTCCCTTCCCGCGCACCCCGCCTTGGCCGTGCGGGGAGATGCTCCGCGGCACCAGGGAGAAAACCGCCGTCAAAACCACCCTCGGCACTTACTGATCCCAACTCCGGACCGACGCGCATCGGCTGCCAAGTCTGTGTATTTGCTGGCGGTGCCTTATCCCCAAATGCCACCTGTAGGCCTTTTTCCTGGGAGGATGAATGTCTCAGCTACCACCCATCTGAATTCAGCGTAAAAAGTTTCAGGTGGTGAATCAACACCGTGGGGACCTGTTGGCTGTATGGTTTGCTCTCGGCGTCGCAGGGTTAGCCCCGCTGCAGGCTCCCACTCCTCCCCAAGAACGTCCCACAGAAACCCGTGGCGAATTGCACCTGCTGCAGGAACGCAAGAGGCCCGGCAACGGCAAACCTCTGGGTGTTACCTTAAAGAAGCATATACCTTCATTTCTTAGCAAACAAACTCCAAATTAATTCAGCCATTTAGCACCAATGCAAGGGGAAGATCCCTCACAGGTGAGCAGCAGCAGCTAAAACACTGCTGGTTTCAAATGCAAACGTTCACTTTTTCACCCTACCCCTCCTCTAGTCATCTCCGAGATGGGACAGGACTGACACTCCTGTGCCCTCGCACTCCTGGAAGAGAGCCTTCCTAAGCAGCATCAGCCAAGTGAACACAATACCCGAGTTTGCCTCTTTAATCACACCCAACTCCCCTCCCCTCTTGCCTTCAAATCCTTTTATTGGGTTCACCTGTGCTCCTCCCTCATTAAACTGCTGCAGCCAACTCCATCAGCTAGACCACCAACAGCTTTCTGTAAAACCTTTTAAAAAGGAAAATAATAACTCCTGACCTTTCGAGTGAAAATGACCACGTAAATCTTTACTGCCTCAATATCATCTGAGATCCAAACGTTAAAGTAGATTTATGAACCACAAATTTTCTGCACAGAAGCTGGAAAAAAAAAAATCCAAGTTCCCCCAAGGATTTTCAGATGAGCCTGCTAATTCGTTTAGAATCCTAATAACTAAACCCAGCCTTCAGAAGGACTCAGCCTATATTACTAGAGTACTCAGTAGCTTAAACACGCTAGATATTAGAAAGGGAGCAAAGAGTTTAACGTGAGGTCGCCCCCCGCAAACGGGATGCCGCCAACTATTGCTATATTTAAGCGCTTCTCCCCCGGACGGCGCCATTTAAACGGTATTCACGCCCTCAGAGCCTCTCACCCTAGCCGCCCTCTGCCCCCAAACTAGTGCCAGGGGCTACTGGGGCAAATGACTTTACTCCTTCCCGACACTTCCTCACCGCGCGGAGCTCCGGCTCCCCAAGGCGGGCGGCCTCGATATCAACGTCCGCTGACGCGCCGCGGGGCTCCCCCGTCTCACCCCCCCCCCCCCCGCCACCCTCCGTCCCGCCGCGCCCCTCACCTCCGCCTCGGTGCCCTCCGACCACAGCCCGGGGCGGAGCAGCGCTTCCCCGCAGCCACCGCCCGCTCCCGCCGCTCAACGCCGCGCCGTT